>NW_024581569.1:0-189201 GCF_017639235.1 Corvus kubaryi
GGGGGGCCACGGGAGATGCTCTGCCCGTCCCCCCGGGGGCTGGTCCTGCGCTTCCCGGGCGCTGTTTGGGTCTTTGTGTCTCCTCCGCGTTTTCCTTTTTGCTCGCTGCTTTCCTTTTTTTCTCCCTAATTCTTATATTTTAATTTTTACGTCCCTGCACTCATTCCGTCCTTGCCATGCAGCCAGGCATCAGCACAGCCGGGCGCTGCAGCGCTTTGGGGCCTACATGCAATAATTAATTTCAACTTCTCCCAACTTTCCTCTCCTGGTGTGTGTGCAGGATGAGAAGAGATGGGTCCGTGGGCAAATGTCAGAGGGAACTTGCACGTTTTTTCCTCCCTCTTCCCCTCTGCCGGGGTGCTCATGAGAGCCAGAACCAGGGGAGGCTGCTGAGATTCCTCCTGCTCTCACAAGGAAACGCTCAAGCACGGATCATATTGTCTCTCTGTGCTTCTGGAGTCGTGCCTGGTTCTCAGTTGTCACTTTAGATGGTTGAATGACCCTGTTTTTCTCTGTAGTGAGAGTAGTACGCTTAAAGATTCAATTAGTGTTGTACAAATCAAGAAGTGAAGTTACGTAGTTTAGTTATGTTGCGTTTAATTAGCAGAGAAAAATCAATGCTGTTTGGTATATTTTATTGCGAGGAATAGCCAGGCTGTCTCCTCCTGGGGAACGCAGGGCAGCAGCCCGCGCAGGGATGTGCGGAGCATCCAGGCTTCCAGGACAGCAGCCACGGATGCGGGAAGGATCCGCGTTTCCAAGGAGTGGAGTCGGTAGCAGCGCGTTCTGGTTTTGATCATCCCACCCTGGTGCGCTCCGGCTGCTGCACCGCACCGTGTGTGAGCGTGTTCTCCTCGGTGCTGCGGGTTCTGGAGCGGCCCCGGGGGATGAGCAGCCTGCCTGCCTGGCAGCCGGCTCCTCCGTGCAGCACCTCGGCATGCTTCCAGCTCTTCGCGCTGAGTTACTGTCTAACAAGTGTGCACCGCATCAGGGGACAAATGTTACTCCAGAAATATCACAGGTTAATCCGCTGCACGATCCCCTTCACGGTATCACGGTGTAGCTTTGCTCTGGGATCCTGCTGAGCTGTTCCACACTTGCCCCTTACTCCAGCGAGCAAGGAAGGTGTTACAGCAGAGTACACAGACCTCGGGCCAGCTCTGGAATAATTGCCACTTGTTTATGCTAGAGGTGGATTTGGCTTGGGATTTAGTAACTGTAGACAGTAATTACAGACGTATAAATAAGTGATCACGTTTTGTTTATTCGTGTGCAGTAAATAACCCTGGGAGAATAGTAAATAGAACTCCACACCAGAGAGGCAGTGTGAGGAGTTCAAGCACAGGAAGATGACTCTGGAGACACACACAAACTCAGCACGGTTCCATAAACAATAGAACAGAGAGGCCAAGAAATACCATATAAATACAAATACCATATAAAATGCCATATAAAATACCATATAACAGCAATAAAATACCATATAAAAATCATACCCTGCACAGCCTAGAGACCAGACAAGCTGAGCTCCCACTGAAGAACTCAAGCATCATGCAGGATCCATCCCCAGGTTGGTGCTGCGAGCGTGCAGTTGGAAGATGCAGTGGGAGAAGCCCTAATGCAGAGACATTTGTCCTAGTGAAAGTCTATCACAGTGATGATTAGCTGAAGGAGGGAAACAGTGAATCTGGGAATCTGTCCTCTTTCAACTGCTTGTACTTTCATTTCTTTCGGAAGGATATTTAAAAAAAAAAAAAAATCCAGTCCAAATATAAATGGGAGGAGAAGAGACAGGGAAGGAGGGCTGGGAGCTGGCTGTTCCAGAGCAGGAGCGTCTCCATCGCTGTTTCTGAGTGTTTGAACTTCTGATTGACACCCACAGTTTGGTTAATACAAACACAGCCTGTGATACCACAGCCATTCAGGGGTAATGTTTGTCAAAACGTGTACAGTAGCAGAACAAAGGAAACAGACTCATGAAACAAATGCTGTGAGGTCCAAGGTCTGTGCAGTTGTGTACATTTGAATTTATTTTTCTTATGGGGACAGAAATTCATGCACTGTGTTATAAATTAAATAGACCAGTGCCTGGTCACAAGCTGTGGTGACAGACTTTGGAGTGGGCTTTGGTTTGACTCGTGTGTCTATCTAGACAGGCTGCTGGAAAAAATGTGATACCCCTTACAGGGTTAGACCCCCAGAGACCCTCGTACATCTGCTCCCTGGGTCCTTAACTGGAACACCTTGTTGGCACTCAATAAAGAACAATAATAAATGATTAGAGATAACAGCTTCCATCCTGTCCATGAAGGAAGAGCAGACAAGGCTCCCTCTGGAGCCTCTCAGTGCTGCTGTTTAATCAACAGAAGGGTCACTGTAGAGCAATTCAGAGCTCTGCTTTGGAGTGAAGGGCAGCCATCTGGTTACGTAGAATAAGACAGTATATTTGGGGTTTGCTGGTGTTACAGAGCCCCTGTTTTGTTAGGCTCCAGCCAGGAGACTTCCAGACACTTTTCCAAAGCAGAACCCTCCTTGGCTTGAAGAGAAGGAATGGCCATTGGCTCCTCTGTACTCCAGAACTGTGACTTTTTGTCTTCACTTTCAGAAAATATTTGCTCTCCCTCTTTTGATGTGAAATCCAAAATAGGGATGCCAAAAAAGAGCAGAGAAGGTCACAGATTCTGCTTGGGTTTCCTGTTACCATGGCAATGCATGAGTTCCTGTTTTTATTTACCTGATGGATTATGTGCTCCAGGGAATTCAGCTACTCTGCATCATTCAGGGAGACTAAGGGAGGAGTTAGACACCATCAGCTCTAAACCAAAAGCTTGTTGTGAAACAAGTCCATTCAAAAATGCCCTTTTATTAAAACCAAAGAACATATGGGTGCCATATTTTGGAGGTTTATTCTACTTGGTGTTTTCACTCTTAGTCTTGTAATTTCTTTCAGGGTTTTCATATCCCTTGTGAGCTTGCTTTTCCAACAGCTGCCTGCTAAAGGTTGTTTGAGAGAACTGTTTCAGGTGTTAGCTACCTGGAGTGCAGGCAGTTGTCTCTATTCTGCTCAGGACTCAATGGGATGTATTTATTCCCAGTAGACCAAAAATGCTGTTGGCTTCAACTTTTACTCATAAGCACTTGCCTGATAAGCAAATTCACCTCAATTCTCCCCCTTTAGTATTGGTGGGATAAACATCTAGGGGTAATCCCAGGAGAACTCTGTTCTTAAGAAAATGGCAAAATTGAAGAGACAATTCAGGAGGTCACATTATTCCTGTCTTTGTAGGAATTTAGTGTTTATCTGGAGTCCTTCATGCCAATTTTTGTGATTCTGAATTGTTCATCTGCGAATGTTTTTGTACTAATGCGAAGTTCCCGGGGATTTTGTTTTTGCAGAGGGTGTATTTTGAACTGTCATCATGTCTTGGATCATTTTATGGAAATTAGCCTGCCTATTTTATATACCTGTACAGTTTTATGCAGTTTCTCTTTGTCTGTCATGCTTAGGTGAGTTACTAGGCAGGACTCTTTCCTCAGCTCTGTTGTGCATTCACAGCCGTAGCATGTTCCTCAATATAAGTGAGGGCTTTCAGGTTAGAAAATTTTGCAGTTGACTAGTTTGAGTGCTTCTCTGCTGGTGGTTTTCAAGCAAACTAAGAATTATCTGCAAATCTGAAAATTAGACCCTTTGAAATCTTACCTCTCAACCCCAAAGGCAGTTCAGTTCCAATTCTTCCTTAGTCAGGCTTTTAACACCTACTGTTTCCTCCTGTGTGCTGCTCCCATAGTGACATCCCACGTGTGATTTACTGCAACTTGTTTAAACAGCATCAACCATTCAGGCCAGTTTTCTGTAGAGGTAAAATACACGTACAAGATGATCGCTGCTTAGTGGGGGTTTTTTTCTACAAAATGGTACAAAGAGCAGAATTTGGCATCTTTTGTAAGCCATTGTAGGTTGACAGGTGGTGTGGTCCGAAACGTAGCCTGTGGGATAACTGCTGCAAGATTGAGATGGTCTTAGTTGTAAGAAGTAAGTGGGCAAGGAGTGGAGAAAGAAGACAGCTGAAGGCTACTGGAATGTGAAGCAGCTGGGTTGTGCCTTAGTCAGTGAAAATCAGAAACTGGAAACAATTGCTAAATTTATTTTCAGTGTAAGCAATCATTTTCCTTGAACCACAGTGACTAAATATATCTCTTGGTTGTGATTTTTATGTGGTGGTAACTCACTGGCTCTTGCTAACCTCCTGGCAAGCAGAAAGAGGAGTGGAAGTTCACTGTCAGTCAAGATTGTAAAACAAATATCCCTCATTTAGATCTCTTGATTCACTTGCATGGCTTTGCTTGCTGCAGTGTATTGCCTGAGTGGAAGAAACCTGGGTGTTTGTTTCTAGGGAAGGGAGTCAATATGTAACTCCTCTTTCAGGTTTCTTTGGGGTTTTGTTCATATTTTTGGAAGTTTTTAATTGCAATTGATGCTTCAGCTGATTCTAGTAACTCTGTTGTAGGTGCAGATAGACTCTGATGCCAAAAGTGTGGGTCTTTTTTTAAAAAGAAATATAATTAAGACCTTATTTATTCCAAAGTTGAAAGCCTGAGGGTAGAATTGGCAAAATGAGCTTTGCTGTTGACTTACAAATCCTTTGGAAGGAGAGCATTCCATCCAGAATCTTACAGCATTTGAACTGCAGGTGGAGGAACATGAAGAGTTAACTTTCTAGACTTCGTTTTAACGAAGCTAGAGAGATGTTGTACCTTCCTTGGCAGAGGCATTTGATGGCTAATCAGGTTTAATTCAATTACTCAATCATTTAAGTGTATTATAGGTAGCTCTCAGCTGAGCTAGTGGGAGCTGGAATTGTTTGTTACCGTAGCACCCAGTTTGGAAGATCCCTTGTACCCCAGCAAAGGTAAGATGATAAAGAACATCTTCTGTCTTTGTGCCAGATAAAACACCAGAAACTGTGTTGTATATTAAAAATAACAAATTACATGTCAGAACTACAGGTAGGGTGATTTAATAGCCTCCTTCCTCTCCCCCTTCTCACCACACCCATCATTTTGCATAGTTTGAATACATGTAGTGGATATAACTTGTTCAGTTTTCCAAAGATATAATCACAACCTTTTTCTGCTAGAACTTGAGATTTGGGATCTTTTGGTAGTTTGGGAAGCTCTTGTCCTCTGTGTACTGTTGCTTAGCATGAAATGAATCCTTCCAGCTTGTATTCTGCCTGTAGAGACTTCACATTATCTGGAGAAAAATCATATGCATGGAGAGGGGTCCTTCAGCTTCTCAGATTAGTGACAGAATAGGCTTTTCTCTCTGAAAAGAATTGAGAATTTATTATGCTATAAGTGTCTGAACACTTGGGAAATTCTGCTTTGGAGTTACATCTTTCCTTTTTCTTTATTAGCTTATGACTATGGGATTCAGCCAGTGTCATGGAAGGAATATTAAAATCACATAGCTATTGCAAGGATATTAGCTTTGTTATTGTAATTTTTTTCTAAATAACTGAAGTTTGGCTTGCATGGTCTACAGTTGAGAAATACTGTAGAACATAATGGAATGAGGGGATGGCAAAGGAGAACTGTGTGTCATTCTCAGGGCTTGAAATCAGAGGAAAAGGGAGAACAGGTTGAAGGAAAACTAGATTTATTATCTTTGCTATTTGAATTCGCAGCCCCAGAACTCCAAGGTGTATGAAAAGGTGGCCAGGGAAGGAAAAAAGGGGCACCACATGTTGGTGGAATGGCTGGAAAGACCAGAAAATAAGTGAGAGGATGCCCAACCCACCGGTGATGGAAGAGGAGGGAGCAGGGGGCTGGGTTGCGTGCGAGGAGAGCAGAGAAGAAAAGGCAAGACGGATGGCAAAGGAGGAAATCAGGCAAGGAGGACGTTCCCGACGGCTTTCATGGGAGTCTGTTCCAAGGCAAAGAGACAGAAGATGAATTTCAGCAATCCGGAAAAGCTGCAGGAATCCTGCAGGTTGGGACATGCTGCCAAAGGAATGTTCTGCAGTTGTGCTGCTCATGTTGCTGCAGCCTGACAAATTACAACTTTATTCCCTGACCCACAGCATCCACTCTTAAAATACATTTCCAATCTCTTCTTAAGGTGTCTGACACTGGCACTGACAGAGCAAACAATTTCATCTGTGTGAGAGAGAAATGATGTCCTCCCATGTTCTGTGAAGCAGCCTGAGAAGGCTGATGGATCACGTTATTGATCTACTTTTATTTGGGTTGCATATTTCAGTGTCAGCTCTCCAGCTTTGAAACAGTCTCTTCATGTTAAATCTCTTTGCTGTTTGAGCTGCTGCCATAGCTCACCTTCTCTGGAATTTGTAAGATAATGCTTCCTTGTGAGAGCAAGGGAGAAGTGATAGGGAAAAGATGTTCTGTATCAGAGTGTTCACTTGGTGTTGTGGGAGGTACAATATTCACAGTATTTGGGAGGACTGGTTCTCCTACACTTGCTTTCTGTTGTATCATATTTAGGAAAGTATCTAAAAGATCTGAGAATTGATAAGAGCTATATTCTAAATAATTTTTTGGTTCCCATTTTATAACCACTCTGAGGGTCGAATGAGCATGGGTGGCACTGAGGAAGAGATTTCTCACGTGTAAAACTGAGGCTTTTTGAATTGAAAAAGCGCATGGTTTGCGTTATCTTACTTTCCCTGGGTGACATTTTCTACTGCTTTGAGTAGAGTTTTTCTGGTGCCATGTAAAGCCTGTGCATTTTGTGATGTAAGTTAACATCTTGGCGTGGCCATCAGTGCCTCTGAGGAAATCCTAATCCATTATTCTGCCCAGGGAGAGGGGTTAAAGCTTCCTTGCACTCTCATGCTCTCATTCTTTCTCTCTGAAGGCTTCATGGGGGGATGCCCTTTGTTGAGTACTTAACATATTCACTGAACCAGTCCCATTTATATTCTAAACAAGATCTTTAATTTCATCCCTGACGTGTACAAAATCTTGGGGTCTGAAAGAAAATTCATGACAATTTTCTTTTTTAGGCTTCTGGAAAGAAAGGAAAAAATCAGTGGAGGTGAAAATCAAAGAATAGTTACTCACAGCGGGTAAGGTTGGAGGAAGCAGATACTGCAGCTTGGTTGGTTGATTAAACCTTGATAGAATTTTACCAGGAGACTGAATCTATAGTTCTGTATCTGCTCAGCTGTAGTTTGCAGGGAGTCTTTAATAATTAAAATGGGAACCAAAACAAGCGTGTTCCCAATATACAGCACACGCTGCTTTATCCCTTACCTTTTGATGGGTTTGTTTGGGTTCTGTCTACCAATCTGTCCTGTCTGTGCTGCCCAAGAAGTGCTAAAGTAGCCTCAGGAATTAATTCCATATTTAGAAAGTTTCCTTTACGAACCAAACGTCACAAAGGGCACCCAGGGAGATCAATATTGCAGTTCTGGTTGTAGAGTACATTCTGATCAATTCTGGAGCTCAGTGAATCCATCTGACAGTGGGTTCAGTTAGCAGGACAATACTGTTTAAACACAGTTTTTTCTTGGGTGTTTTATGATCCTTTCAGTTGTGTTCTAACCATGTTAACTTTGTCAATTTGAGCATTTTGCCTTTTTTTTTTTTTTCCTTTTTAATGCTTAATTCAGCCTTGCTTTTCACAGTTGAGAGTGATGTGTGCTGCAACTTTCGTATGTAAGAAAATGAAATATCCCTCTTTGGATATATATTTTCCATCTTAATTTTTTTTTAAGTCTACATTTTCTACTTTTCTTAGTAGAAGCAGCTTTAAACTGAATTATATACAAGAATAATACGTTTGAGGAACTAAAGAATTCTGCCAGAAGGTTTAATTAGAACTCATCTATGAATTTACAGGGATTTACAGAAAATGTAGAGCACTGGTTTGTGCAGGAGGTGGTTTGTCTGTATAAATATCCTTGAAAGGTCACATGAAATCAGATGTTAAGGCTGATGCCAGAGTTTTGATGAAGCATGGTAAGAGCAGTACAGGGGTTGAGTTTAACTTTTACTGCTTGGAATTGCTTCTCCAGGGCTACAGTGTGGGAAAAATTTGCAGTACCCGAAAACATTGTGCATCTGAAAGTCACGTGACTCTAAAAACCCCCATAATCTTGTCTCTTTATGAGCAATACCTAGAACATAACTGATAGAAACTTAGGTGGGGAGTTCCTCCGTTTTCAGCTTGTAGTTTTTCTGGGTTTTTCTGTGTGTAACTGTTTGCTCTTTGTCACTGGAATCAGTGGCACTTCTGTCCCCTGCTCTGTCTGGGATGTTGTTTTACAGGAGAAACACTTTGGAGCATTTTAGAACCACCCTGTTAAAATGATGGAGTGAGTTTAAGGAATGGTATTTAAAGTACATGAGCTGGCGCTCTCGGCTCTGGCCAGTTTTGTGATATTCAGGTGCATAAAAGCCCTTTAAAGAAGAACCACTGAGTCTTCACACCTAACTTGGCACATCTCTCAGAGATAAGTTTGCTCCTTGTCTGCACCTCTCTTCTTTAATCTGTAACATCCTTACATGAGGCAGTCGTGATAGCTCATCCAGTTACAACTCTTGGATTTACTGGCCAATTTCTGTCAAAATTTGCAGAGGAATGGATATTAAAATTTATTTAAATTTCTGCACGTTTTCTGAAGAAGGCTGAGGAGATCAGAGAGGCTGCAAATAGGGCCTTCATTACAGCAAAGTTGAAAATGTAGCCATCCCATGTTTGTAGCCATTTGGCAAACATAACTTGTGAATGGCCTGGAATGGGGAGTGCCAAGGAAAAGCAAAATCTTTGGGGAAAAAAGCAAATACGTGTGTTTTGGAGACAGTTCAGAGGAGCCAGTCGGGGGTCAGTGAAGGGTGGGTTGCCGATAAAAGCCTGGTAAAAATTGCAGGGCAAAGGAACACTTAAAAACCATGCCAGGAGAGAATTTGGTTCTGGTTACTCTCTGTGCCTATTTGCAGGTAGGCTTTAAACAAAGATGGTTTTGTTCCTGTCTGTCTCAGGTGGAAGCACTTGTATAAATTCTGTAAATATTCATTGGCAGCTGTTACTCTTAGATTTTATCCTGAAATACAACCCACTTCACTAGACCTCAAATGTGAGGTGTGTGTTTCACTGTAACACTCGGAGGGCTCCCTGGAGACATCAGGTGCACCACAAGTGATACCCAGGAGAATTTCCCTGAGCTTCCATTTGGCTGGCAGCCTGGTGTGTGCCAAGCTCCAGGGGATCCAAACCCTCCTTTGCTCTGGGCAGAGGAATTTATCTATGAGTCCTCAGGGTCTTTTGGCAACAAGGTGTGTAAGAATGTTAGTAACAATGAAAAGGATGTTGGAAGGTTGTTGATTGCCCATGTCATTGTTTCGATGCTTCTCAAGTTCTGTAAGGACTTGAGGCTGGTATAAATCATAGTGCCTAAGGTTAGAGCCATTGGTCATCCATTGTTGGAGCTCCACTGGTAATGTCACCAAGAAATTCCCCCATCAGCTGTGGGCATAACTGCTCCTGAAATCATTCCCAGTGTGCATGAGCTGTTAACATGGCTGTGGATCAAGATCCTGATCCAAGACTGTAATGCCTGCAAAGCACCCTTCTCAGCCATGTTGCCAGGCCAGTGCTGTGGCTTATCCTGTGAGAGGGCTCAGATTTTTCACTGAAAGAGAAGTCAAGCCTTGGAATAAGTTGCCCAGGGGAGTGGTGGAGTCACTGTCTCTGGAAGTGTTCAAGAGATGTCTGGATGTGGCTCCTGGGAATGTGGTTTTGGGGTGATTATGGTTGACAGTTGGACCAAATCATCTTGAAGGTCTGTTCCAGCCTTGATGATTCTGTGGTTCTGAGAGCTAACAGGCTGTAAGTTTTATTATTACTGTTAATTTGGTTTTACCATTTAATTCTTTTCAGATGAGATAATTCACATCTAAAAGCTTTGGCAACATAGTATACTAAGTTTCAAATATTATCATAATGGGAAAGAGTCATGCTAGAAATATTAGTAGCCAGCTGTGTACATTTAATGAAATTGTTATTCAAAGCTTTTATGTCCAAAACAGTAACACTGGTTTGTGTTGATGCTGCATGCTCTGATCGTAACCTTTGGGATGATAATAAAGCACAAAAACTGGCTCCTCCTGCAATCCTTTGCCCTTGAAGGAGTTCATTTAGTTAAATTCCTTAATATTTTTGCAGCTGTGGTTGTGGTTTATTAACTGATGCTGCCTTGAAGAACAGCCTGTGTCTGCAGCAAAGTTTTCATTACTCATCTGTCAATACTTGCAGAGTAAAACAAATGGGTCTGAGTAGAGGTTTCTCCTCTTCAGTCTAAATAGTTTCTTTCCCTTCATCCTTGCTATTTTACCCAAGGAGAGGGTAGAGAATAGTTCTGAGGCAGTGCATAGCTGTACTCTGTGGGATAGGAAGGTCTTGCCTGCTTTGTCTGTCAGGATTATTTGAAGCTATGATGTTTAGAATTTATTAAATGAACTAGAGGGAATAAAAAACATCTCTTTTCCCCAAAATATTCTTACTTCTACAGCTGTGAAATGCCTTTTATCCTGATTCATACCAGCTGAAGAATCTCTAGAATTCCTCTTTTGCAGTTGGTAAAATATGATTTTGGGCCAGTTTAACAATTTGCTTGTCAGGAGAAATCTGGGTGAGTTTGGTTTGGTTTTGGTTTTGTTTTAACATAGTCCTCAAAATTGAAAATCAGATAGCCCAAAACTACTACTGTGTTTACTGTTGCAAACTACAAGTTCTGCAGTAATTGCTTTGGCCTCTGGGTGAAATGCGGGAGGGAGCTTATCTGCCTGGGCTTTCGTGGGGTTTTTTTTGCATGATAATTGCAGATGAGGAGCGCATGATATTTGGAAGGCCCTACAGGGATGTCACCTCTGGGAGGTGATGGACATGAATTTTGTGCTGTGAGTGGAAGGAACTGGAGGAACTGATGTCGTGATGGAGCAGTGGATAGAAAATGCTTTGGTGTCCCAGGGCAGAGCTGCAGCTGAAGGCTGAGCTATAATAAGTAGGGGAGAAGCACTTGCAGAATGCAGGGGTCTGACTCACTTGACCACGTGCTTCTCTTGAGTTTCACACTTGGCTGTGACTCATATTGAACAGAATAGCATCCAGGCTAGTGAGCAAGTGTGCTGAGAGCCAGAGGTCTCTGCTGACCTCTCTATGTGCATATGGTTTTTGGGGGAAATACCAGAGTCCTTGCCTCCTTTTCCTGTTGTACAGTCTGGTTTTGCTTACTTTTATTGTACTTCAGAAAATCAGGATGGTGTAAAACCTCACATAGCAGTTCCCTGGGCTGAAGATGTAAAGAACTAAGGCCCAGCCCAGTAAAGGTGACTCATAACCGGAGCTTTGCTTTGTACCTCTGTACCTGCGTTGGCACATGATGTGTTGGCTGGTAAATTGGGCCAGTTTCCCTAGCACATGGAGCTGCATCCAACTGTGTTTTAAAGTCTGTCCAGTGGGAGATTGCTCTGAGAGTGGAAGGAACCAAAACCTCTGCCAGACCTAGCTGCGAGTGTGAGGACCTAGTTCGGAGATAAAAACTGATTAGTGGATAATTCCCCCAGAATGAATAATCTCTGCCTTAAAAGATGAGTTGCAGATGGTTTTGGATGAGAGAGGGAGAGAGATCAGGTTTAAAATGTTATTCTTTCAGTAACCTGAATCTCCTGACCTTATGTGACACTGCAGAGATGATTTCAGCCGAGTAAGACCAGGAGGAGAGGCTGGCTGGGGAGTGTGGCCAGTGCTTCCTGCCTTGGTCTGACCCCGAGCCCCAGTGTTATATTTACCTGGTAGTTTGAGAGGTCTTTCACTCCACAAGGTCAAGGAAAGCTTCCAAAATACAGGGAAGAGCCATTTGTAACTCCTCAAGTGAGGATTAGTATCTGACATGACTTCTTGAACTATTTTCAGATTGGTTACGCGTCTACTGATCTTTCACCTTTGCAAAGGTAGCAATACTTGGGTGTTTGCCTGTCCTTGACTGGAAAGCCTGCAGAAAACAAAACTGAAACCTAAAACCAGGTTAAGGACTATTATGAGCAAGCTATGTCAATTAAGGCCATCATTTTGTGTAGCTGTGCAGCTTTTCAAATTACTCCAGCAAGACTCTCTTTACAAATGCTTTTGTATTTTGTCTGTTGACTCATCCATCTCAACACTGACAGTAACATTTCAGTACTGTCTTATAAAGCCTGTCATTGAAACAAAGCTGTTCTTGGGCTGGTTCATCAACAGATGCAATTAATACAATGATGTTTGTTTTGACACCCTGGCTCACTGGCAGCATTGTAAGCAGCATTGCTACGCGAGGAGGTTGCTGTGGTTGAGGACTCCGTGTACAGGCAGATCACTCAATATTTGTATTCAGCTTAAAGTCAACACTGAAAGAGTTTCAAACCTCTACTAAGCCGGCAAACAGGCTCACTGGTGCTACCAGTGATGTTAACAAAAGGGCAAATCATAATCTGCAGCACTTCTAATTTATTTACAGTCTTATAAAACGCTGGGTTTTCATTCTGTTAGAGAGCACCAGAAGAATAAAAGGAAAACTCAGAGGGATTTTCTCGTTGTGCAAGTCAGGGAAGGTGGTGAAGGAAATACGATTTGGACTTTGATATTTATTCTTTCAGTAGAACAATGTCAGTCCCAGGCCAGTGCTTCTTAAAACAGATGTGTTTTACCCTGGGAACTGGTATAAACGTCTTCCTTTTCAGCTGTTTCATTTTTAGCTGTATAGAGGGTGTAACCATTGTTTAAGGGAGTGTCAGTGGCATGGAGCCAGTTGATATCTAAACCCTATCATGAATTGTTTTAAAGAGAGTATGATTTTCTGTCATGAGATACATTGATTAGTATTTTTCAGGGCAGGAAGTACCTGCTGACTCCAGCAGTTGCCAGAGCAGCTGTTTCTTGTGAGTAAGCTATAGAAAAAAATCTTGTGAAAGCTGTAATATCACTAGGAAGCAGCGCAAGCTTAAATGGTCTGTACTAAAGTCTAGTTAAGCTGTATGAAGAACTGCTTCCATATTTTCACTTGCTTGGAATTTTAGATTGGGGAAAAAAAATTCTGGTTCTTAAGGTCTGTAGGATAGTTTACAGAGAGGTATTTAGCTTCAGGCTAGTTAATATTTGTTAAGGCTTGTCTGGACACTCCCCAGACTCTTGCTCCAGGGTACAAATTTAATTGATTTATTCCATGTTGAGTTAATGCAGCAGTTTATGTTCCTGCAAGTAGGCATCTCTGCTGGCTGCATGGCTTTGAGCGTTTTCTGGCATTGTAGCACCCTGTTACCTAGCCTGGGTTTCTACCAGGACCTGTGTTAGGCAGGGCACACACTGGAAATGCAGTCAACTCTCTGTCCTGAGCTTCCTAATGAGCAAGTTCGGACTTTTTTTGTTATATTCTCTCTGTTTTTAATCACAGAGCTGACTTCTGATGAGATTATATATAGATTTCCATAGCTTTTTGCCAAAAGATTTGGTTTGAATTAATGAACATTTTTGTGAATTTCTGCAGTCAACATTTTCTGGAAAAATAAATTATTATTTTGGTCCAGACCCCTCTTACAAGTGCCAGGTGTGAGCAGCAGGCTCCAGTGGGCTCATCCAGGGTATGAGAGGCTGTAGCAGCACTGCTGACCTTTGGCTCACGGAAAAAACAGTGAGCAAGGAGTGCAGTGCTCCAGATGTGAACCTGTCTGGAAGCTGAGTGTGCAGAGATAAGCTGCTGATGGGAAACACCCTCTCACCCACAGCTTCTGCATTATCCAAGTGAGCCCAGTGTCATAGCTCAGCTTCTGAGATTCCTCCAACCCAAGGTCAGTCACTTCCTTTGTTCTCCATTTGAGCTCTGGGTTTGAATTGCTTTTCATTTTGTATTGTCCCTTGTTGTCTTTGAAACCAGGATATGATTTCTTCTCTGTCGGCTCTCCCTGCCCCTTGTTTCTCTTAGTTTGCAGGTTTTTTGGATGCGAACACTCGCGTTGCTTGTAGTGCATCCTCTGTGTCACGAGGTTTTGACTCTGCAGCGTTGTCCTGGAGATGTACAGGGATGTGCCAGCGAGCAGGGGTACATGTGTCACAGCAAAAGAACATCCTTGCACATCTTGCCCAAGCAGCAGAGCTCCTCTTGCTGCTGAATGTGATTCTGGGGTCACGGCTCATGAGAGTGGTAACAATGGGAAGTGTGGGATGTTCTGGCTTATTCTGAGATCAAGATTTTGTTTCCCTTGCAATAATTTCATGAATCAAAAAGGAAGATGTGTAATGCTTAGTGTTCATCTAGAGCTTTACATTTTTAGAGCATTGTGCAAACATTTCTTCTGTAGTTCTGACTTCATGATGCGTGGTGGTGGAAAGTGCTGTCCGTAGTGAGGTAAGGACAGTGAGTACAACTTCTGCCCTTCTTCCATTTACTGCTGTGGTTTTACTTGGTACTGTGGTCAGATGATCTCTACTTCTCCATGAGCTTCTGTGGGCTTTTCAGTCATCATTGGAGCTGTGTAGCCTGCAAGTGGGTTGTTAGTTCATGCCTTTAGGGATGTCATGAGGTAGTGAGAGTGGCAGACGTAGTGCTGTGTAGTGGTGACATCTCTCCGCGTGGGAAGATCCAGGTGATGCGTGCACAGATCATGCCACCTAGAGGAATGGAGCTGGCAAGGCTGCAGCCATGCTTTGCTGCCAAAATTTCAGTGGTCATGCCAGTGGCTGTGTCAAGACCTTCTCCAAGCCGTGCCCTTTGTGGCTTTGCCTCACAGTCCGTCATGAAGTCAAGTGTGAGAAGGTCCCTTCACAGGCAGGTCTCCATCAACTCAACAAACATTTCTCAGCTTTTTACATGAGACTGCTTTTCCTGATTTAGCCTCCTAAATGTTGATCCTCATCTTTCCCAATGGCTCAAGGACCTGAAATTAAGTTGTGGATCTCACCTCATATTCTCCAGGAATTAGGGTGAGTAATCTAGTACAAGGTATGATTTGATGGGATAACATTCTCCAAGCTCAGTGCTTTTTTTGGCTTGTATGTTGCAATTTCTTTTGTGGGAGACTGTTAAATTTCCCAGAAGATTATCCTAATTTCCAGAGTCTCAAAGTCTGAATTGTAATTAAGCACTTAATTTGATGAGGGCTTTTAGATGTCTTGCTATTCTACTGGCAGCTTGGGGAAATACTTCCATTTTCCTCCCAGCTTCCCTTGCATAGGTTCAAGCTCAGAAAGCTGGGATATATTTAGAACTGGCAGAACTGCCAGCAAGGCTTCAGAAAATTGCTCCAAATCTCTGCTTTCTGGGTAGGTTAAAGCCAAATTCAAAAGAAGCCTGGCTTTTCTGAAGAAGTTGGGGCGATGACAATTTATCAGTAACAAATGGGCAGCGGGGAATTTTAATAATACATTTTATTGCTTGCAATTGCATTGAGTTCCCTATTGCCACAAATGACAGTAATCAGGACATTCAACAGGGAAGCAATTACTTTATTTCTTGATCATCCAGACAGTCAGCGAGTTGTGTTACGAGATAAGCACATGGTATGACCAGAGGGTGTCACCTCTTTGGGAATGAAATTTCTTTTGGACCCACTTTAGTCTAATATGTGGTACAATAAGGTCAAGACCAATGGCTGGGGCTCATGGGATTTAATACATAGACAATAGTGACTGCGTAGAGTCTTTTTCTTTTGTGCTGTTTGAGGTTAGGGCTTCTAGATGAAGTTTGTATCTTCTGCTAAATCTCTCTAGTGCTTAAGTAAAACATCCTTTCTCCCCCCTCTCTCTTGAGCTTCAACTTGTATGCTTAAAATCTCTGGAACCATCTTGAAGACTTTATTCTGCTGTGCCTTTGAATTGACCCCCATGTATTTTCATCAAGACATTAGGATGGCCTTCCCATTTCCTTCTATTCTGTTTAAATTTTCCTGTTACGGGAATACTAAAAAAAAAAAACCAAAAAAAACTGAATTACAGTTAGTCATATGTTAAAATATCCAGACTAAAGCCAGCAGGAAGAGCATCCTCTCGGTGTCAGTGGATGAGGTCGTGTCCCTGCCCATGGCAGGGGGGTTGGAATGAGATGATCTTTAAGGTCCCTTCCAACCCAAAGCATTCCATGTTGGCTGTGGATGGATCTCTTGCCTGTATTGACCACTGGTTCATTTAACAGCCCCGTTCTATGTCTCTCTCTTAACACGTCCCCCTTTTAGCTGATAACTTTCTGGCCTCTAGGCTACTGACAGCTGTTGTCCACTTGCTGCTAATTAAGAAAGCAGCGTGAGCGATGGGAATGTGGATTGGAGAGATTGAACCCCCCTCTCCATAGCGTTTCAGCCTGATTAAAGAGAGTCTGGCTGACGACTGAGCGGCCTCTTTTTTCCTGCTGCCTCTCTGCAATAGCCTGGTTGCTGTCAGAACTCCCGGGTCAGGTGCTCTCTGTGTCTCTGGATCTAAAAAATCCCGTAACAATGAGCAGCGTCAGAACAGATTTGCCATTCAAAGGATGGGCACATGTGAAATCTGAGCCACTATAAAGCCCCATCTTTAGCATGCAAAGCGTTGTGTACGTCTGTGCTCTTACTCAGAAATTCAAATGTAGGTCGTGTTTTTTAAATAAAACGACACATACTGCATTGAAAATTTAGAACTAGCTATAGGAATCAAGATCGTTATGAATTAAGAGCACTTAAGTGGATGGACCAATGATTTTAAAGATTTTCTTTCTTTGTTTAAGGATTTTTCCTTGTTTGCTTTGTTTCCTTGTTTTGGTTTTCCTTGTTTTGCATCAAGTCCCAGTGGGTGACCCTTTGTGTGATACAGTAACGCTGTGATTTTTATGATCCAGCAAGAGAACGGGCTTGAACTCTGAAATTCCCCTTCTGGCCTCTGCCTCTGTGGAGGTAAAATGATTGACTGAGGTTAATATAATACAAGATTGTTGTGTTAATGCACTACCAGAAGGTGTGAATTTGAGTAAGAGTGGTGGTAATTTGGCAGAAGCCGCCTCCTCCTGCAACGATGATGCTCTCTGGAGCTGTTTACCCCCAGGAATATTATGGCTCTCTTTATTTCAGATTAGACCTCCAAAATTCAATCTCAGTTCTTATCTGTGATAAGTGGGCTCTGTATAGCCCTCCATAGCCCCTAGCATGCTTTCAAATCCATGTCATATGCTCTTTTTTCTGGAATTTAATTTCTCTTCTTCCTTGTGATTTTTCCCATGTTTTGCTGTTACCTTTTACCCTGCAGTTGAATGATTTTTGATGTTTTTTGGAGGTTCTCTTTAAAAGCACTATGTATATATAGGTATAAAATGTTTATTTAAATAAATAAAGAAATCACTGCCAGACATGGCTCCTTAGGTGTGTGAAAATCCTTTAATAAACCATGTCTACCACAGTGTAATTGGGCGGTAGGAACATGTCTGGGGAGAGGAGGATGTGTGTTTGATTGTACTTACTGGTGTTCACCTTGTCATGCCCATGATCACTTTGTGAAAGGAGCCTTGGAGCATCTGATTTCAGCTTTTGTAATAAAGAACTGTCTTGCATTTGTTTAAAGTTGAACAAGAGCTGCTTTACCAGTGTTCTCCTATATTCACTAAACACAGTATTAAAATAGTAGGAAATGCAAAGTGTGGTGTGCTCTTAACGAGCTGAACTAGGCAGACTCTTTGGGACCTGGGTGATCTAGGGTGTGAAAGTGCCATAATCTTCTTGGGCAGCTTTTTGTTTTCACATGAAGAGAGCAGATGCAGACACAGTGCAAATAGAAGAGAAATCCTATCAGTAGATTAGCCCTGAGTCCCCAAGCTGTAGTCTGTAAATACAGTGATTTATGGGTATTAGAGATGAAAACAGTGTTTCTTTTCTTCCTCCAAGCAAAATACTATTTCCAAATAGATCATCTCATTATTGGACTCTGGTTTGGCTAGTAATTTTATAAAATAAACCTAGTAGCCCTAATGTTAGAAAATTAATGTGTTGATTTCTCTACTACTGAGAATTTACGGAGGCTCCAAATCCCCGTCTGTCTTGCTGTGGGAGGTAATTAAGAATATGAGGGAGCAGTTTCTTGGTTTGAAATATTGAAAATGACTGTGAGCATTCATATTGTTACATCTGGAGAGCTCGTTAGGGATGGTGAGATTGGTTCTGCTGGGTCATTTGTTGTGAGGATTGGTCATTTCTTTCATAGTAACCTGCCTATTGCTTGGACAGCTTTGCTTTTTTCTTTACTTTTTTTACTTACTTTTCTTTTTATTGTTTACTGTGTGCTGCCTGTGACTGGCAGTGTGTTTCAAGCCCATTATAGGAATATTTTGTGGCTTCAGGATCACGGTTAGTCTGTTTGTCCTTTAAAGCCACTCCTGATGGCTTCAGGAGTTGAGCTGCCATCACCCAGGTGGGTCATCTGCCAACGGTGACGTGGTTTTGTGACTGTTCTGCGTGAGCTTTTCATGTGTCTGATGGTGTCACCTGCTTTGAATCCCCACCTCATCAATATATGCCATGAACTTCTGGCTTGTAAACTGAAAAACCTTCACACGGTCATTTCGGAGGCACAGAGATGGCAATTTTGTCATTAAAGGGACAAAAGAAACATTCTGCAAATTTCTGTGTGCAAATCAGCTGCCTGTTTGGTGCTAGGTCAGGCTTTGTTTAGACTATTGATCAAATGTAAGCCTAGAGCTTTGCTGCTAGGCCTGGAGCTGCCTTTCCTTGCCCTGAGTTCCTAAGTGACAAAGATTTGAGTGGAGCTGGCACTTCTTTGTTGGGTTGTTTTGCAAATGCAGACCCAATTCTTAACAGGAGAGCAGAAAACAGGGATTTCTGCTTTACAGTGGAAAATGTTGGGATTATGTTGTCCTGGTTCCTTATAATAACACAGGAGTGTCCTTTAAATAAAAAAATGATCGTTCATACAAGAAAAATCTCTTCCTTTGAGGTTTGTTATCTACTTCTGTTCAACAAAGCTAGACTTTATCTTTGAGAAACAACTTCCCATATATATGTGAGAACTATCTCTAAATATCGTCCTTATGCCTTCTAATTAGCTAAATCCATTCTGCAAGTGGACAGTCATATTCCAAAGTAAGACTATGTAGGGAGTTAATTGGGAATAATATGTGTGAGTTTCCAACTTCCACCTTGATCTGAGCTAACTTCCCAGGAGGTAGGAGCCCTCTCACTATAAAGTCTGAGCTACAGGGTTCTTGAGGTTTTGAGTTTTGCCTGTTTTATCATGATAAATTCTGATGTGTTATAGTTTGAAGCGATTTCCCTAAAAGTAGATTTGTACAATTGCCAGAAAACCAGCTCAGCTCTTCACCTGCTCTGTTTTCTGCCAACAAGTAGCAAATTAACTTGACTGGACTTGAAGTATTTTCTATATATCTTTAAATTCTCTTTTATGAGTGATTTGAGTCCCTGTTGAAAGTATCTTCTGTCAGGGGCATCTTTCGAAGTTCCCATATGGGTTCAGTTTCATAATTATGATTGTGACTGCTATACATAGTGTTGGGGTTTTTTTGTCAAATAGCAGCAATCAAGCCTTGAGGGGTGTTTTGTACCTGTGGCTGGTGTGTCATATCAGGATAGACATGGAAATGGTGCTGTTTAAAGTCATACAAAGCTGTAGGAGCCTTTTGCAGAGGGACTTAGGAGTTTCAACACGTTTTAATGAAGCAGCTTTTCCCAAACCAATTGCATTTTCCAAGATTTGTTTGAGCCATCTTCCAGTTCTGCACTCTTTGTGGTAGGTACGTAAGTGGCTCTCAGGTTAATGAGGAATGAGGGCACATTGAGTGTATTCAGACTTCTGGCTGCAGAGTTGCCAGAAATGAAGCAGGAGAGCTCTCCTCCATCTGTCATTCCTCTGCAGAAATCAGCAGCTTAGAAGTGGATGTAGCTGAGAGTTTATTTGCTGAGCTTCAGAGTTCATAGGTAACACAGAAGAGAAAAAAGGCAAAATTTATGTGTTTGTTTGGGGAGGGAGGCAAAGTGAGTTTGCTGTGTAAATTTGTAAACAGGGTAGAAAGGAAAGGGAAGTTTCCTGAAAACATGTGCTAAAATAAATGAAGTCCAAGCTCAGATTGCAAATCTTGTGAAGTCATGCAGAGCATCGTGGGAGAGTGGTCCTTGTGTGGAGCAGATGTTTGTGGACGTCCTGCAGTCAATGGCTGCAGTGTTTGACTCCCCTCAGCCCCTTCCTCACAACACAAGGTTGTTTCTGCTGAGCAGGAAAAAAATAAGTGATGCTTTTTTACTACACTGACACAAAGCTCAGTACTAGATTCTTCTTATATTGCAAAGTGGTATTAATAAACATGTATAAATATGAAGTCAGTTCTGTGCTTGCAATTATAGGTGGTTGTTTTTTAGTTGAAAGATGGTTTGTAGTGTTTCTTATTGCTTTACTGCAGTGTAATTTTTTGAACTCACTGGCTGGATCCAGGTGAAGACTCAAAATCTGGTTGGGGTGAAGCTTCTGCAGGCGGGCTGTGCATTACCAGTTGATAATATTGAGCCCAGGAGGTCTGGGAGGTGTTTGTCCTTCTAGCAACAGCACCACGGATATTTTTATAAACACCTCTCGATGTCTTTCTGAACCCAGCTGTGTGACATACTGAATGCACTGCAGAAAGCAGTGGGTTATTGCCTGTTTTTCACAGTGAAGGAGCATGAAGTTAATCACAGTGAAGCTTTGACAAGGCACCAGGCTCAGCCTGACCGAAGGGCTGTGCTCTCCGGAGGCGATGGAGCAGAGCCTGGCCTGACCCTGCACCACATGGCTCGAGGCTTGGTGGAGCTGAAGTTTCCTGTTACAAACTGGCTGCTGTTTTCCAAACAGACCTCCTAAAGCTCCAAAGTATTGCTCAACGGACCACAAACTGAAATTAGTATTGATTCACCTTTCAGGGCTGATGGCAGCATCGCCACACAGTCGCACGTTGTGTTGCACAGACTTAAATAGCTTTGGCAGTTGTGGGTTTGCTGTTTTGTCAAAACCAAATTAAATAGAAATACTTTACAGAATTATTTCTTATTTATAGTATCCTAAGGTCTCTCTACCACAGAATGTGGGCACTGGCTTTTAAAACATGCTTTTTTTTCTTGGAGTGGGTCATTCGTGTGTCTTCCTGGCCAGTAGGGCTGGCTTGTGGGCAAGATCTCACTTCTGAAACCCGATGCCATGCCTTGAATGGGATGGGATATGATGAGGAAATGGGCTGTTGGTAAAAACATCATTCAAGTAGCTATTAATTCACCAAGATTTATTCTGTGATAAGAGAATAGTTTCAGCAAGATTGTAAAGAGATGCTGAGATAAGGTTCCGCTTTGGTTTTGGTGAAATCTAGCCTGAGCTGGGTTCCCTTTAGCTGTTGAGTTGTTGTATATGAGTGTTGAAGGTGTTTCTTCTTGAAATTCAGGCCATCTTCCTATGTGAGCAAACTGGAAGTTCATTGAAAAATTGAAACTGATTATTAGTAGGGCCCACTTTTGGGAATTACCATTAAAGATGACAGTAACTGTTAAATACAGATAGGGTGATACAAAAAATAACGTTGCATGCCAGCAAAGAGTGATGTGCCAAAGAAATCAGGCTCAGGTCTGATCAGGGGATCCTTGTTAAGTGGGTTTTCAAACTTGTCACTGCATTAGGCTGAGTAATATTCTGAAGTATCTGGGGAATAGCTGCTTTTTCTTCAAAATTAAATGAAGTAAAATTCTAGTAACTGTTTCCCTGGTACTGAAACCTCAAGTCTTCAGTAGGCTCAGATGAATTAGAGATGGGATGGATTCCTTCAGACTCCCTTCATGATGTTGTGGATGTACAAATCTGCTGAGGTTTGCTGCTGTAGAAGTTCAGAATTCTGTATCTTTCAAAGTCAGGATTTGCCAAAAAGAGTGGGGAGAACTGCAGGTGTTGGTGTCAGTATGCCTTTACCTTGAAACCTGTTGTCCGTAGGAGTGATGTAACCGTATTTTAATTCAGGCATGAAGAGATGGGATAAAATAGGAAGTTGTCACAAATAATTGTTTACTGTTAAAGTAACGTTAGTGTTTATGTGCAGCAGAGTGAAAGGCAGACATCCCACTTAGAATCCCTAAGGTCCCTCATGTTTCCTGCCATGGTGGTGTAGGGATGTGCTAATCCTACAGCTGAGGAAGGGAAGAGGGAGCTCCCTCCTGGGCTGTTCAGTTCAATTAACATCTCAGTTTCCCCTTGCTGGAGGCACTGATGTTTCAAATTGTGCTTATAGAAGACTAATATTTCCTCCTGCCTGTAGGCAGGCAATAAAGCTGGTGGTTTGGTTGCAGATTCTATCAGGTATAGAACAGAGTATGGAATTGAGGATATGGCCTGCAGCTTCTTAACCCTTTACGGAGCAGCACAACAATAATGTCAAAGCAGCTTCTGACCTGATTGCATCAGAAATTTCACACCTGCGGTGCCGCTGTATCGCTTTGCACACACACTTGTGTGGGTGTGTGGAGATAGAGAGCTGGTCCTTTGGGGCAACAGGAGAGCAGCACTTCAAAGTTGAGGGATTTGCATAGCCCTCCTGTGGTGCCTTGTTTTCTTGAGTAAGCAATATTAGGGAAGTTTACACTGGTGTTGCAGTGCCTCTAGGAGATAGTGCTGGCCTGGTTCCTGAAATTCATTTTTCTCTCTCGTGCAGAGATGTGAGCCCCCAGCATGGTGCACCGAAGTTGTGCAGACATGTTTAATCTTACTGAACTGAATATCTGCTTTTCAGCATCTGAGCCCCCAGGATACAGCACTAGTCAGAACAGTGAGAAATGAGGCTCCCGCACGGAGCAGTTAGCTCATCTGGGAACACGCATGGAAAAGAGCTTACATCACACTCTCACCTGGACTGCTGCCCTTGATCTATGGTACTTGCTAAAGAAGGAAGTAAAACCGAGCATGTTTAAGCAAATGCTTTCCATGTTTTCATCTTATTTCTTGTGCTCAGCTCGGCTGAGTGTGGGCGGTGGCTTTTGGGCAGCATATGAGGTTCCTCCCAAGCCTACTAGAAAAGAGGGGTTATCTTTGCCATTCAGACTGAATGTGCAAAGAGTCTGTAATCAGAGGTCAAAAATAAAGATGACTATAATTAGTAATGTCCAAAGCAACTGGAAATTGTGTCAGGCAGATCTGAGCCAGCTTCTCTGGTTTTTTTTTTTCCATTGCCTAATGAATGAGAGCAGTGGTTACTCTCCAAGGATGAAAGAGGGCTGAGTTTTTCCCATTCAGAGCCGGTGCTGTGGGGCAGACAAGAAGCCAAGGCTCCATTTACAACCTTGTTTGTCAGCTGTTGAACCTGTGGCCAGGTTGTGAGCAATTAGGCTTTTCCCTAAAGCATCTGAAATAATGCCTTTCTGCTTGGTGTCCTGCCGAGTGCCTGTGACGACATCCTGTCACCTTGGAGATGGATAAACAGCTTCAGCAACATTGGGTTATAATCTTTCAGGTCTGAGTTTCAAAGCTGATGGCCGTACGACTGAAATCCAAGCCCAGCAAAGATCTTTCAGTGTAGGAAGAGCCTAAATGTGCTTGAGAAAATGAGAGATGGGGGGAAGGAGTTGAAGCAGAGCTCGGTGACGAGGCTTTTTGCTTGGCCATGGCAGTGGTGTCAATGAAACAGATGAGCTTTGGCTCACGGGCTCCCCGCAGCCCGGAGTGACTCAGGTGGTGCGCACGCACACTTGTGCCTGCAGGGCTTTATTTTTAGATGTCTGAATCACTGTCATGACCATATCCTCCAAAAGCTGCTAGACAAGTGGGGATGCCCACAGACCCCATATTAACCATGTTTGGTGAACAGAGAAATTCAGCAGATTCCCTGCAAGCATTGCAATTTCTGTGTTCGGGGCTGTTTGCTGAAGTAATGCAGATGTTATGCCATGTAGCTGGACTATTTTTTTCCACTTAAAATTAAATGTTTAGTTAACATCCTTGGCTTTCATGGGTAGAACAGGGTGAGCAGGGACCACATTGTTCACATTGGTGTTGGAGGCTACTTGAGTCTCTTGTTCTAGTGCTGTTGGCACCGGGGGAGTTACGAGTCATGTTACCAGTGTTGTAATCCTATCAGTTCTCTGGGGCTTGCAGGGCTGTGCAAAATCAGTACTTAGATGGGAAATTACCAGAGACTCACCAGATGCTGCACAAAGGTTTGCTGGGGATTGCTGGTGTTCCTGCTTGGGGGTTGATATGGTACCAGGTCTGCTGGAGCAGCTTTCAATAAACCACAGCAAAAGTCCTGTCTGCTGCTTATCAATAAATTACAGTGTCTTGTTCAAAAAGAAACCTCAAAGCCAGCTTTTGTGTGCTGGAGGAAACTGAACTTGGGTAGCAATTTACTTCCTTGTAAATCCCTCCTTGTTTGATTAATTTTAGCTTTTTCCCTTTTCTTTTTCCCCTGTAAACTGGTTGAGTGATACTGCTGCAGTTTTCAGCAGGCAAAGGATTCCTGGTTTAGGTATCTGCATACAAGAAGATTTCTCTGTTCTGAAATACCAGGCAAAAAGAGGAGTAGAAGGGAATCTGGTCATCTGCTCTGAACTTGCTACTTGATCATGTGCATCTTCTCTTCCTTGCAACCTGAAGATTTGCTTCCAGATATGATACTGGAAGGAAGAAGAGCTGTAATGTTAATGAACCATAAAATTAATGTTGTTGACTAACCCAGTCCTTTTCACTGCAGTTGGGAGACGTGGCTGAATTGATAAGTTGCCCTCTCTGCCTTCCAATTCCCGTGCAGACACTGTGAGCTCTTCCCACATGAGGTTGCTGCAGCTGGAGATGCCTCATTCATGGTTGCTTAGAAAGAAAAAAAAATCAAAATAAAAATGTGCTCTCTGACAAATAAAAATGTTTTGCTTCCTCTGGAGGCCCCAGAGGGCGGCATAAAAATAATGAAGCCTGTGAGTCAGTGAGCATTGCCTGGCCAGCTGAGAGGGAACTGAGCCTCCCTTTTCCAGAGAAGTTTGTGTGCTGTCATTGCACATCATTAATGCTCACTGGTTTATGCTCATTCACTGTAATGTTGCCAGAAAAGAAAAAGGGCAGTCGGTCTAAAAGCTGGCTGCTTCCAAGGTGACGTGATGTTAGAGGAAAAGTTTCTTTAGCACTCAAGAACGATTGTTTGATTCTCAGCTGCCCTTCCTCCATCGTTTTCCTCTAAAACCTGGCGGCTCTCCTAGCAATTGGATTCCCTGGAGAGGGACTTGGAGCAGCTTACAAACAACTCCACCTAAGGTACAAAAGTTTGGGTGGGCAAACTTCCTGATTGACACTGGACCCTCCCTTTTTTTTTCCTTTCCAGGTCCCCTACCAGGTTTTTCTTTGTTGTTTCTGCATAAATTCTCTTTGCTTCAGTCTCTGGGGATAATGGCAAAGTTAGGAAAAGTAAACTCACAGAGCTGGGAGTAGTAGGTCTGAGGCTTTTGAGCACCCGTGGTGCAGCAGTGGGGATATTTTAATAAGGGATATTTTAATTCTGTTCTGTCACATTCTGTCTTTTCTGTACTCAGGATCCCAGTTCATCCTTTTGGGAACATGCAGCATTGCACAAGTGCTGCATATCAGCATTTTTAGGCTTCTAAACATCCTCAGGACTTCTGGAGAAAGAGGGTGTGAAAAGTAACTGAAGGCTGTTTGCTGCATAATGGGAGAGACAGTGACACACTGCAGGTGTGCAAGGGTGGAGAACCTATGGGGGTTCTCCTCATCTGTTTCTTCAACCTTCCTTAAAACCTCGTGCTTTCTCTCCACCTTCATAGCTACACATTGGCAGGGTTGAACATTTTGTCACAAGACAGACAGGATTATTAAAATTTATTTTTACAAGTGCCCCTGCAGTAGGTTTTTGTTGCCCACTGCTCACTGGTGAGCATCACACTGTGCCTCCTGTGCCAGCTCTTCTGCAGAGGAACTCGGCTGTTTCCTGCAAAGCTCAAAGGCTTAGATTTTCTGTCAATCCCTGATTTTAATATTTACATTACAAGAGAGCCCAAAAGCTTCAGCCAGGGCACAATCCCCCAGATCTGTGTGCTTACAGGTATGTAACAGATATAGTCCTTGCCCTAAGGGTGGAAGGAACATGTTGAGAATCTAGTAATATCCATATAAAATCTGGACAGACCCATGCTTTGCAGTATGTTTAATGATTTTCATGGTAAGCTCTCATGTGCCTGTCTGCCCATCCTGAATCACCTGTTTTCCTGTGTTTCTGAGAGCAGAATTGCATCTGGAGTAGCCCCAGCCCCAGAGGCTCTCGCTGGGCGCTGCATCGCAGCACAGACATCCTCAGCAGAAAGGTCATTTTTAACTCCAGCTTGTTATTTTTGCCTTTTGCTTCAGAACCCTTAAAGTCCCTGTCAGCTAGGGTTTAGCTGAAGCCTTGCAACTTGCCTTTTGTCTTCTCAAATGATGGAGCTGAGCCCAAGGGAACAAATGCCATTTTAATGGGCATCGTTGTGTAACTCAT
The DNA here is from genome assembly GCF_017639235.1 of Corvus kubaryi. Classification (NCBI taxonomy): domain Eukaryota; kingdom Metazoa; phylum Chordata; class Aves; order Passeriformes; family Corvidae; genus Corvus; species Corvus kubaryi. The sequence goes on from NW_024581569.1 coordinate 26,517, forward strand.
TACATAAGTCACTGCTGCCTTCAAAGGACTCGTGGCAAAAGTGGCAGGAGCAGTTGATTAAAAATGTGCACAATAGCTTCATTATGACATGGGGGGAGATGTCTGCTGTTATTTTTAATCTGATAGCTTTTGGATATGTGCATCCAGCAGAGACCCAAATGGCCTTTGAAAAAGGAACCATTTGTGGAATAAGATTTTTAGACTCCACTTCGTTCATTCTAACAAGCCACAAGAGTCAGGACAAGCTGGAAAATGAACTATAACCCTTTTTTAAGGCTGTGTCTCCTCTAAAGCTGCAGGGTTTTGGTGTCTGAACACACAGAGAGTGAGAGAAGATGGAGGGGTTAGTTTTTCCGGTGAAGGAAAGAAAAGGTACTGTATTCTAAAGTTTGTGGGGTTTTAATTAAAAATAAGTCTATTTTCAGTTTATTTTATATGATCCAAGCACTAGACAAGTTGAACAGTTAAACTGCCCGTCCCAGCTGCTGGGGAGCCTCCCTGCCACGGAGCAGCAGTGACACAAACAGGACCAGGAGGTGCAGAAACAGGCAGGGGATTATTTCCCATTTCTGAAGCCTCCCATGTGCTGGTTACATGAGGCTGGCGAGTGGGACCCAACAGATGGAAACTCTGCTGTGACTGAGCTCTGTAAAAGGCTGAACTTTCGCTTTGACTTTAAAGCAAATAACTTGCTGCTGGCTTAAGTTGGTGGAATTCACCAGCTTGTGTGTTTTGACTTATCTTCTGGCCTTCATTTGAACCCAAGTGGGGAGTGGCCATTTGACTATGACAGAGGTGGACGTTGGGCTTTGACTTGCCAGCTTTCTCCTGAGCAGCCTTAGTTTCTTCGCCCACAAGCACATCAGCCGATTTATCTGCCTTCCTTTTTAATCCACTATTGTTTCAAACCTGCAGTTCTTCCCTCACCAGATTTAGCTTTCTGTTGGCAAACTGGCAGCAGCACCAGTTGCTGGAGCTTGGGGAGCTGATGGGGAATCAGGTGGCTCCTGGTTGGCCGTGATCTCCTTAGCCTTCATCTGCCTGGTCCAGGGCCTTGAGGGATACTGAAAAACCCCTCTGGCCACACCTGACAGCAGGGCTGGTTGGAGCAGGCATGTCAGGCGAGCTCTCTGGTGTTGTGTGTGTGGTCAGACCCCAGACACGTGCCGGGGAGAAGAGCCTGGGAGCTGAGCAGGGCCGTGACTCAACAGCTGGAGCACGTTCAAGCACAGCAGAGTGGGAGTCTCACTAACGGGGGATGGAATCAGCTATGAAATGAGTGACATAATAAAGCTTCCAGTCAGAAATCAAGAAACTCAGATCCATAATAAAGTCATTTTGAAGGGCTTTTCTTCGAGTTGCGTGCAGCAGCAGAGCATCTAGACAGATGAAATATGAGGGGATGGAAAGTCAGTGGTTCCTTCGAGACAGAAACACTTTGATACAACTTTTTTTCCCCCCCTCTTCCAGTTGAAATCACTCAGTTGAGTTTATTACCCTGACTTTTCCCATTCATCTCACAAATATTTGGACACTGCATAAAAGGAAGTGCGGGGTGCCCTCCTCCTGCACACCAGAGAGGAGAAAGCCAGTGCTGAGACTCCAGCTAAACACTGCTGGCTATTCATCAACAAGAGGCGAGGGTAATATGATAGAATAATTTCCAGTGGGCAAACTCCCAAGCTCAGAACAACCTCAATGCTGCATTAAGGGGTTTGGTTACTGTAGATAGGCAGGAAGGAGCAGAGGGACAGGAGAAGTGGTTTGAGCACTGCCATGGCTCTGTTTTCTGCCTCTGTATATGTTACCAAATTATTTAATCTGTAAAGGCATGCTGTGCTGTTTGAACTTTTTAACTGGACAGACACACAGGACACGGAAGATATTTAAATTAGGATATAGTATAAAAAAAGTGATTTTTTCAAGGCAGACAGTGCTGTGGTAACCAGTCTAAGAAGTCTTGCTCAGCTGTGCTCTTTAGAGGAGGGTTTCAGGCTTCATCTGTAAAGGCTTAGGTCCCTTACACCTGTGAGCTAGAATCCCTTCCTACTCAAGTATCACTTCTCTTTTATACCACTTCATCCAGATTCATTACAAAGCAAATTCTGTTTATAATGCTTGAATGATGTATCAGCTTGCAAACTGTAAAGCCCAGTGTGCCGAATAATTCTGTTGGCATTCACTGAACATAATCACAGGAGCTCCACAGCTTGATCCATGAGTAGGGGGAGAGGGCTGAGGGCCTGCAGAGTGATGGAGATGCTGTACCAGAGTCACTGACTCACCCTCTGCTCTGTTTAGACAAGTTGCTTCACCTCTATGCCTGCTTCCCATCTGCAGAGTAAAGTTAAGGCCTGACTGGTTAAGGATGAGAACGATGTGTTTGTAATGTGCTTGGAACAAGAAAAGCGCTATTTTAAGTGCTAAGTGTAATTAAGTGTGAGAGAATATTGGTTTGTGACTCATTTGTTTAACTGCAAATGCATCAGAAACTTGTGAGCAGATGAGAGCTGGAAAGTGCTTGGTGTAGACCATGGCAGTAAAAAGCTGCATTAATTTGTGATCTTCAAAGCAGGACTTAGCAGGGCTGTTCAAACAATAACGTTTATTATTTTTGCAAATGTCAGCTGGTTTACTTCGCCAGTACTATTTTAAGCAGTTCCTATTCTGCTCCAGCCACTTGCTTCTGTCCTTGCTCTGTGTGTCTATCTTCCCTCAGAGTGTGGCGCACAAATGATTTGGTGTGACCAAAGGGTAAGAAGAACAAAGGGGCAGTGGTTGGCTGGTGGTGGTGGTGGTGAAGAGGATCTGCTGTCAGCAGAAAAGGAACTTCCTCTGATGACACCTCCTTTTGGAGGTTCCTGACCATGCACACACGTTGGTTCAGCCGTTTGTGTGCTTGCTCCATGAAAATGGGTAGAGATGTCTGGTGGCAAGGAGAAAAGGAAATGGTAATCTTTTGAAATCTTTCTCACTTCCAGATATCTTGTCCTTACAATGCAAAATTATCACCATAGGTAACCAAGGGTTTTGTAGGCATTGAGTGTTTCCTTACTGAGACCAGCAGTTTGGATCTCACTGCAGCCCGTGGAGGAGCCAGACACAATTTGTTGCTGTCACCATTACTTCCCTGTAGATTAATTATTGTAATTGTTTGCCAGTTCTGGAAAAATTAATTGAGAGCCACAACTTCTCGTGGCAAGCGTGCATATGCGTGCAAATATGGAAATTCTCATATGGTGTATGGAATAAATACAAATGATTTTTTGGGGAGGAGTTCAAGAGTGTTATCACAGCAGCCAGGAACTCTCTTCAGTGGTGACCTTCAGCACCCTGTGGAGACAGAGAGGTTTTAAAGGTTTGGAGATCCTCTTGCGGATGTAAAGCACTGACGTAAATTGTTGCTAAGTTGGGGTGCCAGCTGCTGTAAGTGATTCTTCAGAGGCCAACTGATACGCCTGGATTTATCTGCAGTGGCCAAGGTTTTTAGTGCCTCCCTCCTCAGTGCACTAAACAGGACTTTATGATACAAAGAAAACCTGGGAAAACATTTACTTCTGTAAGTGGAGAACAGGTCTGCAGCCAGACTAGATTAGGATCGGTGCTCATGTAGCTTCCATTCATAGGATGCCTGCAAAATCTTGGTCTAGGGGACATACCTCACCAGAGTATTGGTGCGTGTGCTCACAGCAGGGTCATAACACGCTACCAGGAAATCAAGTTTAAAGGAAGACGAGCAGGGTTCCTTTCCTTGAGCTGTAGTCGGGTGGTTTCTGAGTACGAGGAGCGGGGTTTGCACTGCTCTGTGGTATTTAGCTGCTGGGTGCTAATTTGGTTCAGCAGCCTTTGCAATTTGCAGTCTGCATGCTAACGAGGTGCTGCAGTGCTGCATGCATGGGGATGTCCTTTGGACTCATTAAAGCCAATGCAGTTAATGCCCACATAACCTAAAAGAGAAATGAAACATACAGCAAAATTGCTTACTTTTCTTGATAACGTAGTTACAGACAAGTTGGGTAACTTCTGCTGAGTTATCTGGGTCACTAGAGAGCAATTCAGACCTTCATTTATTAAAGTGCTCTTTGCTCAAAATACTTTCTAAATTGCTCTCTACAAGGGAGTTTTTATTTAGCTTCATGGTTAAACAGATAAAAATGTATTTCAACAATGTCTGAGTATGGCATGACTGCAAACCTTTGAGACTTCTGCTTTTAGGTATTCAAAAAACAATGAAAATACAATTTTTAAAAGAGCTGAGCAGTTCTGCAGTTCAGCTCCTCGAAGGATGCCCTGGTGTCAAAGCGGTTCCTCTGTTCTCAGGTTTTTCTGGTACATTGGAAGTGAAATCCATTGCAGATGACAAGGGCTGGCATTTTTGTTCAGATTATCCATAGAGCCACATTCAAAATGGATGCTGCTGGGTGGGTAGAGATCAGCATCCTGGGAAGGGCATTACCTGGGGTTGTGTTCTCCAACCCTGAAGCAGCCGGGTCATGGGTACCAGGCAGAGCCCTGCCTGCACTGACCCACAGCCAAGGGCTCTGCTCTGCCAGAGGTCTGTGAACCAGTCACTTCATCCCCTTGACTCAGTTGCTCATCTGCCAAAGAGGCATGATGATTGCCTCCTTTGTAAAGTACTTTGGGACCTGCTGGAGATAAGTGCTTTGAAGAGAGGTGTTTTTCCTCTTTTCTCCCAAGGCACAGAGCAGTGCAATCCTGCTGTCCCTGCCTCTCCTTTGCAGCGTTCCTGCTTCCGAGAGAAAGCAGGAAATGATGGTGATATTGTAGCTGAGGAAAGCAGGAAATGATGGTGGCATTGTGGTTTGAAACATAATATAGAGTGACAGTTTATTAATTTTCTTTATCGTGTTCCACTCAATAAATTTACGTGGTGCAAGTCTCTTCCAGATAATGCTGTAACACAACGCCCCTGGTTTCAGCATAATTGCCCTAATCCAGTAACGCTTTTCTGTGTCTTTCTAGATTCTGAGCGTTCTCATCTCTCCTCGTTCACAATGAAGTTGAAAGGCAAGTTTCATTCACCAAAAATAAAGAGAACACCCTCAAAGAAAGGAAAGCAAGCTGACCTGACAGTGAAAACACCAGAGAAGTCAGTGAACAAAGTAAGCAAAGGCCGTGTTCTGTTATCCTGATGGTTTCTTGCTTCCTGGTACTCAGTTTATCACACTCTGGTGTGTGACTTTGTCCCCTGCATAATTCTGCAGCTCAGGGATCCTCAGGGTTACTTTATGGTTACCTATAAACAGCACTGTGTAGTATTAAATCAATAAATAAATCCCTTTGGAGAGCATGATGAGACCTCCTTCCACAAGCATTTAAATATCTCTTTATGGAACGTGGTATATGGCCTGACACATCCTCTCTGCATGCACACCCCGTGGGTTATGCTTAAAGCTTCCAAATAGCTGCATGGTTTTGGGGTGTGACCCTTTTAAAAACCCCAGACTCAAGCAAGCACATCGTTGAAGCTGGTCCAAAGATGTGCTCAATCTCTGATGACACCAGCGGGGAGAGTCACACAGATGTGTTCAGGCAGCTGCTGATCCAGCACAGTGTTCCTCAGACCAAACGTACTCCAGGTCCTCTAAGAAATGAGGTCACAAACTGATCTGTGTTATCTTCTCTCCTGTTGTGACCTGATTATGTAGCTGGAGACTATCTCTGTGACAACACTGTTGCAGTCAGTTCTCAAGTACAAATCGAAGCCAGAAGTTGAGAACAGTCGAGGTTGTTTATGATAATTAAACACCATTCTCAGCTGTTAAAAGTCTCATCCAATGTGCAGTGCCAGACACGCAGAATTCTTCAGATTATCTCTGCTGAGAGTTGTTGTAGTGTTACTGAGAGCAGCCAGCAAGATAAAGTTTTCTTAGACTGTGTGACTTGCTTAACACCCAGAAAAGTCTCTGCAGCGCTTCCTCGCCCTATTCTGCACCATGAGGTGGAAGATGGTGAGGATTTTTTCCCCAGACTGTGGGTTTTTTCCCCCAGGAAGCTGTGGATATGCTTTCTAGGGAGCCAAACACCTTGCATTGCTGAGTGTTATTTAAAAAACAAAATAAAAAAACCCCAGTGACTGTACTCCATTAAAGCTTTTAATTCCAATGATGGTTCAGGATGGTATCTTGAGATAATTTAGAGGCCTTCCTTTAAACTGATATGTGACCACATTAAATACATTAGAAAATGAAGAGCCCTTTTCAAAATGTGGTCTATAGCAATTGTTAATAATAGATTAAGTTTTTGCTCTTCTATTTTTCCCCTAAAAACAGTGCAAGAGGATATACTAATAAGCCATGCTGGACATTAAAACCATTTTTTATGTACAGATTGGGATTTTTAAAATTGGGAAACAAAACACTTGCCATAATTTTTATTACTGTACATGATTATTTAAGCTGCATTCATTTTTATGCTGTGAAATATTGTTGATTTCTGGCTCATTCCTTACCTATTTTAATAGCTACTGTCCAACTAATCAATTCACTGGATGTAGTCAGCTCATTAACTTTGTGTGAAGGGAGTGGGGAAGAGGATGTGCCTGGATTGTCGCCAGGTTTTCTTACTGTAATATAGACATCAGTTGACAAACGACAGATCTTCTGTCAGAAGGCTCACTTGATAAACCAAATATCGTCCTTTTCTCCCTCTTAAGTACTTAAGATGCTATTTTTGTGCTCTTGAAGTAGATAATCAGTGTAGAGCAGAAATAGCAATACTAAAAATTAATGTAAAATCATGATGTGTAAGCTGAAGGATATGCTTAGCTCGTGCAAACATCATCTTCTCCTTTTCCCCTTTATACCTGGGTAGGAGCAGCACTGGGGGAGTTGTTTTCAGAACCTCCTTTTGTCCCCTGAACTCTGTCTGTGATTCTTATCCTAGGGCATATTGTAGGAACAAGAGTGTCCTTCAGTACTATATACAGGCTTATGATAGATTTTACACTGCCAAAATGTAAGGAAAAAAAGGATGATTCCAGCTTCTGTAATTGGGTGTATTCTGTACAGCTCACTGTGACCCTTTCTGGGTCAGCTGTGTCTCATACATAATGCATTTGCAATTTGATTATTAAGGGCAACTTTCAGCAATCATCCAAAAATATCTATATGTGTCAGGCAGGGTGTGGAGAGGAGATGCTGTTTTGCCTGAATTTTAACTTTTTCTTGTTTAATGCCCAAAAGAGAGATGGGTGGCTGCCCCATCCCTGGAAGTGTTCCAGGCCTGGTTGGACAGGGCTTGGGGCATCCTGGTCTAGGGGAGGGTGTGGCAGGGGGTGGAAGGAGATGAGATTTAAGGTCCCTTCCAACCCAAACCATTCCATGGTTCTGTGCACCCCTGCACACACCTATGTATGATATCTTTGGACCTTGGAAGAGGATTCATCAGAACATGCTCCTGTGGAATGTCACCCAAAGAACTAGCAGGGAAAAAAAGCCCAAAAGAGAAAAAAGGGCTGTGTCCCAGCCAGTGTCCGGTGGCTGGATTCGCATCCCTTGGTGTGCTCAGCGGAAGGATTTGTGTTTCCAGCTGTCATTCTCAGCCCTGAACTCTCAGGCAGGCCCATCCCTTTTGTGCACCAGGAGAGTGTTTAAGCTATTAAGTCACAAGCCTTTCTGCAGGAAACAGTTGTTGAATGAAACCCATAAACAGCCATCGGAGCAGGAACTGCAGTCCGTGTTTTTTCACTTCTGTTTGAGAGCTTTGACTGCTGGACCATGGTCGTACTTACCCAGGGATTTTACAGACTCTCTGATCCCTAAAATGTGTGATCATTTCATATGAAGTGCAAAACCTTCTCGGGAGAGGCCAAGGCTCTCCATAGATTAATGGTTGGACTCAATGATCTTAGAGGTTGTTTCCAACCTAAATGTTTTTATGATTCTGTATCCTGGAATGAACTGTGCAGTGGTGAGGGCACATCCCTGCAAAATGGGAAATGTCATTTTTTTAATCCCAGTGAGTTGCCAGGATGCTTCTCAGCAAGGGAGTTCAGGGCACTGTGGGCTGCAGATCAGAACTTGAGGTTCCTGGCGAGAAGTATTGTCCAAAGGGTAAGCAGCAGCCAAGTTTGGGCACTTCCCAGATGAGATGGAAAATGACAGGGTGGTTTGCAGTTCTTGGATTGGGACTTAGACTTCTGAAGCTGGAGCTAGATGGAAGTTAGGACTCTAATCCTTTTATGCAACTGGCCCCAAATTACTAACCAGTGCTGCCTATAAATTGTTCTTCCTAAAACCTTTTGGGCTGCTGGCCTGGTTTTGCAGTTTAACAGCTGACAAGAGTATGGGGAGCACACAATGCCCATAGGTCATTAATTCTTGAAGCTGAATTTACTGAGGAGATAATGGATGAAATCTGACTCTGCTAAGCTCTCTGCTCCTTTTCTAGCAGTGTTCAGTAGTTAATTTAAATCTCACTTAGGAACTACTTGTGGCACTAAAAGTCCTCCAGGCATGCTGTTGTAAACTTTCAAAAAATACCCCAGTCCAAAGTGCCATTGAGGTATCGTGTATCACTTCTGAATTTCCTCTTCTGGTGTTGGTGGTGGCACAGAAATTGGTGACCACAGCTCAACTTTATTCCAATGAATTGTTCCCTTCTGCAGCATTCATTCACCAATGCCAAAACTTAGCTTTTACAGTTTGTCCTCATGGAAATTGCGTGAGTTCTCTTGTTCCAGCAGCATCCCAAAATGATTTAGGTTGGAGGCTCATCAGAGTGGAGTTTATGTGGATGTTTTCATGTATTTTACAATGACATATAGTAATTGGACAAGGAGTGTTGCCTTTAAACTGACAGAGGGCAGGTTTAGATTAGATATTGGGATGAAATTCTTCCCTGTGAGGGTGGGGAGGCCCTGGCACAGGTTGCCCAGAGAAGCTGTGGCTGCCCCATCCCTGGAAGTTGGACGGGGCTCGGACAACCAGGGATAGTGGAATGTGTCCCTGCTCATGGCAGGGGGTGGAGATGGGCTTTAAGGTCCCTTCCAACCCAAACCATTCTGTGAAATGTTTTTTCTTTCACCCTCCTAGTTTAGGGTGTGGGTTTCAAAGCAGTGCCCTTGATGTCATCAGTGGTGTTAATCTTAGCCTAAAACTGATCAAGATCAGCCTTCAGTTTGGAATGCAGGTAATTCTGAAAGTTGAAGTGTGGGTGTAATCTTGCACTGACTATTCCTTTGAAAGAGTAGTAATTCAATTTAAAAGTGTTTGTGGTAGAAGGGGTTTTTTCCACTCCTCCTGGAATATACCTTAGTCACCATACTTTGAGTGTGTTAAAGGAACCCTGCCTTTAAAAATACTGAAGTTTTAACATCTCTCCCCTTTTTTTTCCTCTCCTGTTTAGAATGTATCATGGCTAGAGGAAAAGGAGAAGGAGGTTGTCAGTGCATTGCGCTACTTTAAGACTATTGTGGACAAAATGGCAATTGATAACAAAGTGTTAGAGATGCTGCCAGGCTCAGCAAGTAAAGTGCTGGAAGCCATCCTGCCCTTGGTGCAAACTGACCCACGCATCCAGCAAAGGTGAGTTTCCTTCTTGGATTTTGGGACCACAAGAGACCAACAGGCTCCTTCTTTATCTGAAGAACCGCATCGTGCAGGAGATGCCGATGAAGTGACTGCTGTTTTTACTAATTACTTGGTGGTTTTCAAACACCATTTAAAAGCAGATTCCCTGCTGTCAAGAAGCTCATGCCATGGAAAGATAAAGCAAATCAGGCTTCTTTCAGAGTGGAGGAAGGGATGGTTCTTAGCATAAACTTGGAAATTCATCATTTTGTAGAGGGAGATTCTCTTCAGATGCTATTCCTGTTTCTGCAGTCCGTGGTGGTATCCTAAAAGCTAACAAATCTAATAGCTTCACCTGGAAAAGGAGTTTATCTTCAGAGTAATCCTTTTTTGTGTTCAGTTTATCCACCCTGATATTACAGAAGTCTGAGCCTGCACTCTTAACTGCTTTTTCGGATTTTACTGGATCAGATACAGAAGTAAATAGATGTACTTCAGCAGATTAACCAGTCCAAGTTCATTCCTGCTGCACTCAACAGATTATTGTTTTATGTTTTAACAGATAATGTGCATTATGTTTTTACCAGTTAAGCAATGGGTTTGAAGCCAGGAAAGCAGTAGAAATTTGCCAAAGCCAAGCTCAGCATGGATTATAAGAATTTGTGGTGTTGCCAAGCCATAGAGATCTCGGTGGTGTTCATCCCATGGATGCTGGAGCAATTGATTTACAGAAAACAAATAAACATTGTTGAATAATACTGAAAGAGCAAAGTTAACACAGAGAAGAGCACAGAACAAAGCAGAGAAATGCAGGTGTTTGGTTCCTGAAATCCTGCCAGTTTTTGTGCTGTTCCTATTTGTACTCCCATTAAATATCTCCAAATTTTTTCCTTTTAAGATGCTTATTTCAGTGCTGGCACAGGGAAGGTTTATAATGTAGTTGAGGCAGCCCTGGGGTGCCAAATACTTTGCAAACAGAGATGCTCAGTCGTGTTTGGCCCCAGTGCTCAGGCCAGAGCTGCTTCTGGCAGAAGGAAGGAGGAAATGGGTGAGTATCACACATGTGGCTGGGACAGGTAAGATCCAGTTCAGGTTGGATCTGTCGAACCATAATGAGCAAACTTGTGAGAATGGGAATGTCCTGTACACAGTGATCAGTCTCTCTTTCTGGAAACAGGGTGCATTAAAGCACAGATCCCATGTGCATGCCTTGCCTTGCTTAGCCTCCCGAAAAACCCAAAAGGGGATCCGGCTTTCTCAACAAAGCTGTGTCCTTCTCTCCCTACCTGTGTACTATAGTGGCAGGACACAAAGGGGTGATTCTGATGTCAGATCCCCCTCAAGAAAAGTGAGCAAGAAAAGTGATGAAGAAAGCCTTAAAATTATTGTTGGACTTCTTTGTACTTTAGGGGAAGCATTTGCATCAAGGAAAAAAGTAATTAAATCTCACACAAAATGGGCTTTCGATTACTGCCTCTTTAGAAGGAAGCAGACTGAAGATTAATGGCAAAGAAATCAAAGTCTTAGAAAGAGATGGGGGAGGGAAATGATGTTTAGGAAATATCTCCTACCAAGCTAATTTCATTTGAAATGAGAACAAATGGCAAGCAGCAAGCTTTTAAAAAAAACCCAAACAACAACCAAACAATCAAGTCCTTGCCATTGTTTGTATCCCCTGGTTGTAACTTGACAGTAGTTCTTTCCCCAGTCCTGCAAACCTCATTCACCTAAATAAACTCATTGGAGCTCGAGGGCTTGATTCTTTTCTCACAGATAATGAAGTTACTGGAGTTAAGCCAATGTAAAATGGATACCGGAGAGAAATGGGAAGATTTGGAACAACTTGTATCAGTAATGATTGCAAGATTACACCTTCTCTTATCTGTTTATGGTTTTGATGCAGTTTGAAATTGATTTAACGTGACAAAGAATTGCTGAAGCGTTGCCATCAGCAGTACTGTTAACACACCTTGTTTAGCAATGAAGTCAGTGTTTTCAGAATGGCCAGGAAGATGCCTGGGAGCATTGTTGTTACAGTTAACTTTTATTTAGAGTTGTCATCTTTCCAAAACATGCCTTTTTTTGCCCTTCAGAACAATAGCTTTCAATTCTGTTTCTCATTAAAAACAAAACAAAGCAACACCCTTCCTCTTTCAAACCTGAAATTCATTCAGTTCAATTTCTCTAAAGAAGTAATTTTAATTGTGTGTTTTCAGGCATTATAAACAGTGAGGCAGTGATTTGTAAAGGAATGGATAGAGTCAGCTCTCAGTGATCCAAGGTGGTTTTGGGGAGAGCTAATAATGAAGAAGGATAATACTGAAATAACATAGCTTAAACTTAAATGTAGGGCTTAAATACTTATCTTTAAAGTTAAAGCATAGGATGGAACTGTAAATTAAGATGGAAAGAATATTATTTTTAGCATTGCTGTGCTAACCTGCATCCCAGATAATTCCTTCTGATACTTGGGAATGAGCTGTTGATGGTTTGTACCTTCAAACTGTCATAGTTTGGTGCTAGAGAACAGGAGAGCAGCTGCAGTGGAGGAGAAGCCTGAGCTTTGTCACTTGCTCAACACAAATTCTGAGTGTCAGAGAGCAAAGGAGTGAAATGCACAGTGTGAAACTCACTCCCATAACATTTGATAACATCTCCAAAATTTCTTTTTGCTCTTTTTTCTCAACTGTTCCCTCTCCTGCTGTGCAGTTCTGCCATCTCATCCTGCTACAGCCGAGTGTACCAGAGCCTGGCCAACCTCATCCGCTGGTCTGATCAGGTGATGCTGGAGGGGGTGAATTCAGAGGACAAGGAGATGGTGACAACAGTGAAGGATGTCATAAAAGCTGTTCTGGATGGAGTCAAGGTACATGAGACAAATACTGTAAATTTTATTTATTTACATGTATTATATGAACGCCTTATTTCTGCCTTCAGTAAACTACCCCTTAAATCAACTGTTCCATAAGTTAAATGTTCCTTCTTGGAGTGCTGGTTAAAGACTAGCACAGTTTGGCTCTGAATGTGATTTTCTAGCATGCTCACCCTGGCATTTGGATGAATTGGAAGAAGCAATGAATCTTTATTCATCATTGCATTAAATTTTCAGCGAGTCATTCCCAGTCTCCCATGCAGATTACAAGACCCGGGTTGCACATTTTCTGTCTTGGTAAAATAAAATGAAAATGCTCCCTGTCAATGCCCACAGAGAATGAAAGACTCCAGCTCCATCTTTTAAGAGAAATTTCAAGGGATTTGTCAGTGATACATCATCACTCTAAGCAGCTGGATTAGGGTGTGGAACAGGTGATGAGCTAAACTCAGTTTCTTGGAGATTAGTTTTACATTGCTAATGGAAACGTTTAACAGAAACCTTTGTATCCATTGTCAGACCTGCTTGTAGCATTCCCTCCCTGTTCCCCCCTAGGAAAGCTGTTGGCTTTCCTTCTACCTCCTGGTAAGGTTCTTGTACCCATTATTTCTGTGTCCCAGGCTTGTCTCTGGGCTGGTCACTCACCTTTCTTAGTATTGCAGGTACAAGTATCTTTGACCTGGGCTTAGGGCACCAGTGGACAAGACTGTCACATCTCCTGGGCATCTTATTTTGGAAACTGTAGAGGAAGTTAAAGCTCTTTCAAGAGCAGGGCTGGATCTAGTGGAGAATGCTTAAATCAACTACACAAGGAAAGTTTGGATAGAGACTGTGCTTTAAGAATTGCAGCAGGTGTTTCACCTGGAATTATGTATCAGGAACAGGCATCTTTCACTGTACTCAGACTCAGTTTTATGAAATGGAGCCAAATGTAAAAATGAAGTGGATCTCCCAAGCTTTGACTGTCACATTTTCAGGCCTCTTGGTTTGGTGTCTGCATCATCTGGCTATCTCTTTAATGTTACTCACAGATACTAAAATCTACTATTACTTTGTGAGCCTTTTAAATAAATATCTTTGAAACAAATAATTTCCATCACTCAAAGAAGATGGATTTTCCAGGATTATTTTGCACAGTATGCTCTTTAACTTTAAGCCACACATTATAAAAATAAAGCTGGTCTTAAATTTGCACAGCGGGAGAGAGGAAAAGAGTTGAGCCTAAAATCTCAGCTGCTGTTAGCGCTGGAATTCAGCAGCAATTTGCAGTACATGAAAATCTGTGCTGTGGTATCTGAACTGTAATTCCCCAGCAAATGGTGAGTTCTCTCTGACTGAATCTGCACAATCCCATGGAGAGATGTGTTGTCCCCAGATCTGGAAGAGAGTTCTGTGGTCTTACTGCGGGAGACTTGGACACACGTTGTCCTTTGACTTCAAGCAATATTTAAACCCTTGGTACCTGTTGCCTTTCAGTCAGAGCTGCATCCCGTGTGGATTGGGGGAAGCTCTCAGAGTGGGGAAGATCTTGGATGTCTGTTCATGAGCAAGCCCAGGCTGGGAGCAACATGGGCATGTCTGTGCAGTGCTGATCCTGAGCTGTGCAGCCCTGCTCAGCAGCATGGCTGTGTCAGTCTCTGCTTTGTTTTTAGACTGAAAGTTATTTTGGCCTTGGAGTTGGAGCTGGCTCATGTCTGGTCAGCCTTAGAGCAGATGTGTGGCTGTCTGAGGAGATGGGAGAGTGTTTGCCCATCAAGAGGTCAGCATTTGGAAGCAGTGTCCTCTTACCTCCTGCACAGCAAGGAACAAGGTTTATTTTAGAAAGACCAAGCCACATTTCAGATCTGGAAGCAGAACTGAGAAGATAGACACTTCTCTCCACAGCAGAGCCTATTTTGTTTTTCTGGCAGATCACACAAGATCCACTTCCACATTTCAGTGCTTACTTCTTTATTTTCAGAACTGAGCATAAAGGAGTCTCTTGTTCACCTCTGTTACTTGATACTTCGATCTCAGGTTTTAGGGCCTTGCTAGGCAGGAAAAAAAATCCTTGGTTTGATTACATAACTTCCCAAAAATCCATCTCATTGTGGAATTTCCAGCTTGCTGAAGTAGCATACTTTGTAGAGAGGCTTTAATTATCTCTAATTACTGCTGCAGGAATCTCTTTCCTTGCTGATAAGGAATAGCATAATGTGCATCTGGCTCAGTTGTGTGCTGATTACCTCTGTGTGTATGCTAAAGATTTTGGCATGATTTCCAAATGCTAGTTCTCATTTGGGGATAGCAGAGAGGAGAAACATTCAGGGTCTGGTGATATTTGTCAAAGTTTGAAGGGAAAGTGATCCTCTCAGGTAATGGCAATCGTGCATTGCCTTGGTGCCTTCGCTGGAAGGTGCTTAGGGGTTTTCTCCCCCAGTCCCAAAGGTTTGAATCATTCTGAAGATACGTTTGAGCCAAATTGGATTGGTTTTCTCCCGTTTTAACCTACATTCACATATGGTGGACAATTGTGTGTTCATTATGACTGGCAAAATAGGAAAATTGAGCACTTCAGCCCTGAGTGTCTGGGGCTCCTCAGTGCTGCTGTGGCACAGCCACCACCACAGTCTGCAGTGTTGGCCTGCCTTTGGTTTAAGGTGGTGAAGAAAGGTCAGGAAAAGGAGACAATACCCTTTCCCTTCCATAGCCTTTTCAGAGGGATGTTTAAGGAGTATTTTGGCTTTTGGTTTGAATGCCCATACGTTCCATTTCCCTTCTTGTGCTCCTGCACGTTTGCAGTCCTTTGTGGCCACTATCCAAAAGGCCCACAGGGTCCAGCCCTGAGTCTGTTAAAGTGCATGAGGGTCTCCAAAAATCTCTTCAGCAGTGGAATTTTGTCCAGGGCGCAGAAAGTTGGCAATCCCTTGTGTCATCACTCAACCCCATGATGCCAAATGCAGCCAAAAGAGTCAAGTGATGTTAGTCATCAGGGCACTTCTCAGAACATGCTGTTCCTTGCCAGGGCTCTCTGTCCCAGCAGGGACATCTTCATAGCTTTAGTCCCCATGTACATCTGTTTGTGTTCCCTCTTCCTTCCCGCTGTGTGGGATGTTCCAGGACAGCTTCTGGAATGCTGAGTGTTTGTCCTGGTTTTGGGTAACACAGTGTACGTTCTGTTGGAGCACCAGCTCACACCAAGAGTGTAAGTAGAGCATGGAGACCAAAGTCAGCTGTGGTGGACACTTGGACGGTGTTTGCACCTTATTCCTCATGTTGTGTGTGTGTTAACCCATGGAATTTCAGCTTTCAGTAGAGCTTTATGTAAAACTACCAGAACTGGAGTATTTTCCTTCCTCGGAGGGATGATGGCAATGACGTTCCAGTTGCAGCTACTGCATTGAGAGAGCAATGCCAGTTGTTTCCAAGCTCCATAGAGAAGGACACGAGTATGATACTGGAATGATGACACTGTACTTCAGGCTGCTTTAAAAAAAAAAAAAAATTAAAATTGATCCTTTATAGTTTGCTTTGCGTAATATGCTGGGAAGCCAATACTGGCAGGAAACACTGCCAGTTTTCCAGCCTGCCTGTAACAGGGGCATGTGTGTTTGTATCTGTGAGCAGGAGATCTGTTTGTCAGCCTCAGACATCCATAAAATGTTCTCTCCATCTTCCTGGCGTGAATGATTGTTGCTTTGACTGCTGGCAGACTTAGAGTTCAGGATTATCATGCCCTTATCTCTTTATCCAGAGCCTTATCTGCCTATAACAGAGACACTGCAGTAGCTCCTTGAATGATTAAGTCTTCCATTGCTAATGTGTTAAAAGGTGGCTTCAGGGGAAGCAGGCCTTTTCGTAAAGGTGTTCACTGTTAAATTTTTGGTCGGGCATTTTACAGAAAACTTGCTTTTTGAAACAAATACATTCTTATTTATAAAATATAAAGCAATTATTTAATGTTGTTTTTGGCTAGGTGAAATACTTCACTGGGTAAGACCGTTTTGTACTTATATTTATGTATGTAAAGCCAATTTACCATTATCTAGGGTGTTGTGTGGTCTGGAACACATTTGTGAGATAGAGGAAAGAGGAAGCACAGCAAAAAGACACACACGTGGGTTTGTGCAGAATCCCCACACATTCGGGGGTAATGAGCTTCACTCAAATAGTGCCAAACTTCCTCTGGATGCAGCCTGCTCCTTAGCAGCTGTTCTGCATCATTTCTGTGGCTCTGTACCAGACTTAAACCCAGCTCAGCTCTGTGTCCATGCCATCATTAAGCCATAACCAAGAGTTTACTGCAGTAGCATCCCTTTGTGTTCTAGGATGTTTAAGGGCAGCATTCAGCAAATAGTGATTATTCTCTTTTTCTTCTCTCCATCCATCAGGAGCTGGTCAGACTCACGATTGAAAAGCAGGAGCATCCCTCTCCCACAAGCCCAGTTAAACCCAGTTTACCAGCATGTAAATCTGACAGGTGGGTCACTGATTTCTTCTGTGGGCAGGACTGATATAGAAGGATTATTTCTGACTACTGACAGCTGAGTTAAATCATTCAGCTATTCTTCACAGTGGGTGGGTAGTGTTCTTTATGTAGCCCCATCCATTTCAGTAGGATCACTAAAAGAGAATATGCTATGATAGGAAAGACACCAAAATCTGGCAGTGAGACATCCCTTGTGTCACGTGCACGCTGTGCTCTGCATACACATGGAATTCCACCTGCAGATGCAAATTCTGCCTTCTGCTCTAGGTGTCTGTCTGATAGCACATGATTTAAAATAGGTTTGAATCTGTCATCAGGCTGCATTCCAGCTGTGGTTTATGATCTACAGTCTGTGTTTTGCATGTTGCAGCCCATCAGAACTTCCCCTTACCGACCGAGAAATGGAGATCCTCAACAAAACAACTAATATGACTCAGTCCAACGAGCTACTGACTGACTCCATGGATGAAGAAGTTGCACCTCCTAAACCCCCTCTGCCCAGCATTCGTGTGGCAGAGAACAGGTAATGCTGATCAGCCAGCTGAGTGAAGAGCACCAGTGCCTCTTACCAGCCTGTTGGTTTTTAAACAATCTTGCAAAATGTGCCCAAGAGAGGAGGGTTAGTGTTGCTTCTGAATTTCCAGTCCTCCAGAGTAATTGTTCCGTGATCCTGGACTTTGCTTTGTGTTCTGTCTCTCTTACTATTTTTTGTGTGTTTTCCTCCTTCTTTTTATGTGAGGATAGTGCCATGCCCTGACGTCCACACATGAGAGGCATCACATAAAGCCATAATAACCTAATGTAAAACTGTGTGAATTCCACACTTAGAACTGTCTTGGGCTGCTGTATCTGATGGGAAATGTTCCTCTAACCTCGGGGGGCAGTTACCAACCTGTCCTGCACAGCCAGGTTGTTCTGCTTTGCCTGTGAGCTTAAGAGTGAAAGCCAACAGTGTGTGAAAAAAATCTTGTGCTTGGTTCTTCTTACCCTGTTCTACGAGTAACCACATGAAAGTTTCTGTGTTCTATTTTGAGAAGGAAGAGAAAACCCCCAGTTTGCAGGTTTGTGTGTGTGTGTGTTGTTTTTCTTCTCTCGTACTGGTGCTAATGGCTGGTGTGAAAAATACGTGTCGTGTTAATTTGGAAATGCGGCATCAAGGTCTGTGGCTGACAAAAAGAATCACATTTCTGTGTATTTTATGAATTCTCAAAGGTCATATAAAAATTTCCTGGTATGTTCTAAGAACAGAGTATGTGTGCCCTTGGGAACTTCTCAGGCTTGACGACTACCAGAATTATGTGTCATTAGAAGCAAAAACTAAAAGTCAAAGGGTTAAAGTCTCACAAGTTACTGCAAATGTGTGGGTCTGACACAGATTCATGCCAAAACATGGGGCCCTCACAGTGCACGTGGTGAGAGAGGCTCTGACCCTTTTGTTCCCTGAACTTCACCAAGAAAGCAAAGGCCAAAAAAAAAAGCATTTTCCTGTCCTGTAAATTTGTGAAACTTTAAGCATTTTTCAGACCTGGAAGGTTTGAGGAGGGGGAGGGACTTCTCTGAATGGAAACAATATTTGGGTCAACCAAAACATTTAATTTGGATTTTCACTGCTTTTTTTCAGGAAATAATTACCATGCTAATTATCTGGATTAAAAATACTTTTTAGAACAGCATTTGTTTTTGTTTGAGAAATACCAACTCTTTTCCAACCTTTAAAAATAAATCACTTAACAGGACTTTACCTGTGCGAGTATTCTTAGGTTGGTATTTGTCAGTGGATAAATTTTGCTGAATAGCTGCTGGCTGACAGAAGCTTTCTGGAAAACAACTTGTGAAGCCTCTGAAAGTCTTTTTGCTGGAAGAGTGATGGAAGCATCAATTCCTGTTGTGTCTTGCAGCCCTCCACCAGCACTGCCCCCTAAAAAACGTCAGTCGGCGCCTTCCCCAACCAGAGTGGCTGTTGTGGCCCCCATGAGTCGAGCTACCAGTGGGTCCAGTTTACCTGTTGGGATCAACAGACAGGTAATGGCATAAACCCTTTGTGAAAGCCAAGGGAAACGTGCTGTGAACTGGAGGAGAAGCTCAGGGAGATGCTGTGACCTGCAGCCACACAGATCCCTGCACGTCTCTGCTCGTCCCAAGCAGCCCAGTGCAGGCAGCCTGCAGTGGGAGCGGCAGTGGCAGGAGCAGAAGTATCATAAATAATGTGAACAGCTTAATTTTTTTTTACAGTGTTGTTGGATTTAATTAACAAATTGCTACAAACTTTGTTGCCTTGAGCGGTAGCAGAGTGTGAGGATGGGAGTGGTTGAGTGTTGCCATGTCCAGTAGATCAGGGGACAGCAGCTGGCTGAGCTCCCTGAGATCTCACCAGGGTTTCCTCACAGGCCAAGGGAGCACGTGGCTGAGTGAGATCAGAAGTGTGTCTTCATCCAGTCACAATTTAAAACATCTTTTAACTCAAGCAGTAGTTTGAGTTACTGCTCTGACCGCTGCTGGTGCTTTGAGGAAATTTGTACATTTTTTGGTAGAAAAATGGAAAAGTTGTGTGTGTTAATCACATTCCATTTCTTATGCTAGTCTGGGGTTTATGAGGTTGTAAATGGCTGGGTTTGCTTTACACATTCAGGAACTTACTAGCTCAGCAGTGAGGACCCGAATCATATTAAATTGCACAAAAATCAAATCTTGTCCTCATCCCCTAAGCCTCAGCTCTGGCTTAGGGAGTCTCTACAGTCATTTGGCTGACCCAGATAAAGCTGTGGCCACTCTTCAGTTCAAACTACAGTCACACTAAGGTTGTTCTGATGGAGTTGAGGGGTTCACTCGCAGGTTAATAAGCTTGAGGTAATTTCTGAAATGGGACTACAGCCATAGGCACAGAAAGTTGTATCTCACTACAGTTTATTTTCCCTTTGCACACACCTGAGCTAACCAAGTATTTGCTAAAGGCCCAGGTATGTCCTAAGAGATCTGGCAGTGTCATTCCCTTGTCTCAGTGTCACAACAAGCAGTCATCAGACACATGTAGCTGTGAAGAACTTGGTAGTCGTCTCAACATCTGCAGTCCAGTGTGGGCCACAGCAACCCCTGCTTGAAATCAAGAACACACACAGCTCCCTGGCATGGGCTGTTTACCAGATCAGAGGGTTTCTGTGTTCTCCATGAGCTTAGTAAGGGCCAGCAGCACTGATCCTCTCCCCTCCTGTGAGGTCGTTGCTCTTCGAGCTGCATCTTCCTCACTAGCGAGCTGCCAAGAGTGATGATGATTTAATTTTTTTTTTTTTTTTAAATCCTGAAGGATTTTGATATTGACTGCTATGCCCAGAGGAGATTGTCAGGTGGAAGCCACTCCTATGGGGGGGAGTCTCCTCGCCTGTCTCCGTGCAGCAGCATCGGCAAACTGAGCAAGTCTGACGAGCAGCTCTCCTCTCTGGACCGCGACAGCGGCCAGTGCTCCCGCAACACAAGCTGTGAAACCTTGGGTAAGAGGGACTGGTGGGGGGGCCCTGTCCCTCTCACTGGGGAGCTGCCACAGCTGAGGTGCAGAAGTTGATGCAGTAAATGCACTGCACTTGCAGCTGTTGTCTTGGAGTTGCTGCAGGCAGTTCAGTGCAGAGCTGTTCTGTCCGAGGAAAAAGCCCAGGGGGTTGTGTTTCCTTTGCTGTAGGTGATTGTGCTCAAACTCAATTCAGCTCTCAAGTGGAATGTTCTCTTCATTTCAGCCCTGTCTGCAGAAATGACAGTCCTGGTAGACTAAAGCAATGTTGTTTCTACATGCTAGAAAAGAAAATAAAAATATAAATATGACACAAATTATGTCTGCAGTCATCTACCTACTGACTTTTTGCTATTTGTTTGCTAGTATAAAGAATTAATTATGAGTTACATGAAGTCTGGATGTTACAGAAGGTGTAAAAAGATGGTCCCAGCTGCAAGGAAGTTCCACTCTGATTAAAACGAACTGATTAATTAACTGATGGAATGGGTGGGACAGAACTGAGAAGGGCTAAGCAGCAAAAGAGAGAAACTAATCCATCATTCTCTTGTTTACCCAGATCAATCAGATCACTATGATCCAGACTATGAATTCCTGCAGCAGGACCTCTCCAACACTGATCAGATACCTCAGCAGGGGCCAGGTATCCTCAGCCCATTGCCAGAGTCCTTGGGTGAGTCTGGCTCCCCTTTCCATGGACACACTTTCCAGCTCCCGCAGGGCAGCTCTCCTCCACTGGAATTCTGCAGCCTCTCGGGAGCAGCGCAGCCAACAGAGACTCCTCCAGCTTTACCAGAGAAGAAGAGGAGGAGTGCAGCCTCCCAGACTCTGGATAACTCGGGCTGCAGGGTGTCCTACGAGAGGCACCCTTCCCAGTACGACAACATCTCCGAGGATGACCTGCAGAATGCCGTGGTTGTCCCATCAATACCCTTCACGCCCTTTGCTGCTGTTCTGCCTTTCCAGCAAGGAAACTCTTCAGGACCAGTGGAATTCATTGCTGATTTTGCTGCTCCAGATTCGAACAGTGACCCAGAAAAGCCGCCACCTCTGCCAGAGAAGAAAAACAAACACAGTAAGCAAGTTCCTGTGGTTGAGTTTTACTTTTACCTTGCAGTTTTTGTGCTTCTGATCATCACTAAGTAGTGGTGATCGTGGTAATGCTCTTGCTTATGTGAGTCTGAGTGTCAAAAGCAGTCAGCCAATGTCAAACACGTGGAAGGGAAATGTCAGACCTGTGGTGGGCAGGGAGGGATTCCTGGGGCCAAGATTGGTGCAGGCCCAAGGGATCTGGAATCACACAGCATCTTCGTTACTGTAGTGAGACCATTTTACTTCTCTGTTTACTTGAATGTGAATCTTTGAGGCACTCTACCTTGCAGATCTTTCTGGTCTGTTCTCCCTTTTTAAGTCCATTCCCTCCCCCCTTCCCCAATTTTGTTTTCCCACTGCAGAGAAGTGTTGGGTGGTGTCCAAGAGCTCACAGAAAGGACTGCTTTTCTGTCCAAAACCCAGCCTTGCCAGAGCAGTTACTTGGCAATAGGAGCACAGTCACCCACATAGCTGTGCAAGACAACACCATTAACTGGAGTCCAGTACTGCTGTTTTGCTACGGGATCTCATTTCCTTTGGATGCCTGAGAATTTCCCACATCATTAAAACAAGCAGCCTCTAAAAGCAAAGGCTCCTGTCCCCAGCCAGACTCCTGGCACACCAGGGCTGACCACATCTCAAGCTCACAACCTTCTTCTGATTTCCTTAATGTTCATGGCTGAAAAATGTGAAACCTCCTTGCCAAACAGGCAGCCACAGTGCTCTGCTGGGGAAGGCTGTGGACTACACAGTGAGATCCAGCAGATACTGGTTTACTGGTCACTGGCTGGCTTTGCAGTGTGTGTTGCATGAGGAGGTAATGTATCCAAGATCTGGATGAAGAGCGTTACATTGCACGGCTGGCAGCCCAAGAGGAGAGCTGATTCAAAGTGCTGAGTTGGCCTTCTGGCTCCTTACTGCAGTTTATAGACTTGTTACTGAGAAGAATTTTTGCCCAGAAAGGTTCTGGACTCCCTGTCCCTGGAGGTGTTCCAGGACAGGCTGGATGGGACACTGAGCAACCTGGCCTAGTGGAAGGTGTCCCTGCCCATGGCAGGGGGATTGAAACTGGATTCTTTAAGGTCCCTTCCAACCCAAACCAGTCTAAGATTCTGTGATTCTATGGATAAGGTGGGAATGAGATGTGGTGTCACAGTGTATTCTCTCCATTCCTTTGTAGTGCACTTTGTCAGTTACTTCTTTAAAAATATGCCTTGTCTAAAAGCATTTCCATTATCTCTAAGTGACCAGTCCACTTTAGTAACCCTCAGGGATTTAACTCAGAGCACATGGCTTGACTGACCTGAAAGTGAGGGTCATCCAGTTTCCCCATATGCAGGAAATCTCTTTAGTTCCTCTCTGGTAATCAAGCAGTTAAAGACACTAAAATGAGCTAAAAAAGAAGCTGAGATGGTTGTTTGTGGACAGCAGAAAGGAAGTAAATGGTGGCACAGGGCACAGCCAAGGCTGGTTGTTACGGCTTGTGCTGTTTAAATCCTCACCTGCAGTATGAGCAGCCGGGGGCTGTGATACAGAGCACGTTAGTGCAGGCTCAGGTCCTTGTGGATCTGCTGTTAGTGATGAGGAATGGCTGTTACACCACTCAGGCTGGGATGGATGCAGGGAGATGCACCTCTGTGCACGTAGGCAGCATCAGTGGAGGGGAGATTCCTGGCTGAATCTTGGGTAAGAGGCAGTTTGACGCTTGAAAGAGAGATCTGGGCTGTTTGCTTGTCTTTAAGCCCCATGTCTTTGTTTTCTGGTATCACACAAGATGTCAAAGAATTTAAGTTTAAAAGCAATCTGCATTATTACCTGAGCACAGCTTTAACCTCAGTACTGAGGCCTTGTGTGAATTTTCTTTGATGTTGGATTAGAGTTAATTGTAATCTGGCACTATCAGAAATTTGGGGAGTATTGATCAGATTGCATTGTTAGGAGAGGTAGGAGCTGTGACCTAATGTGTTGTCAACTCTGATGATTTGATAAAACATCCTTGCTGCAAAACTTGGGCTGATACCTGACTGGTGCAGATTTTTTTGTTGCGTTCATGTAATGCTGAGAATTTGTTTTAGATTGTCTTTACTCCACAGTACATCACTCCACAGATTTGTGGTTGCTAGTTTTACTTTTATTTTCAGCATTTAAAAGGTCGGTCAGACATTACTCAGGCTCTGTGGTGACACCCAGGATATTTTTTGCCCAGAGGCTGATGCATGTAGATATTCTTGTGTAATCACACAGGGCTGCTTCCACAACCCCAAGCAGCTCCTGAGATCTGGAGGAGATGCATGGATTTGCTAAAAAGATCCAGAGCTCACACAAATGGGCCTTGGTTGTAGTGCCTTTCTTGTGGGTCATCTTTTGGTAGCTGTCAGGAAGTGTTGCAGCAGAGACTCTGGTGGTCTTTTTACTGGTAATATACA
This sequence comes from Corvus kubaryi, assembly GCF_017639235.1. Lineage (NCBI taxonomy): Eukaryota > Metazoa > Chordata > Aves > Passeriformes > Corvidae > Corvus > Corvus kubaryi. The sequence continues at coordinate 50,407 of NW_024581569.1, forward strand.
GAAGATCTGCTTGAGTTAACCTTGTGTATTGCTGTGAGCTGTGCTCAGAGGGACCTCCAAGAGTTGACTTCTGTATAATTTAAACAGAGGAGTGATAGGGCTTTTAGTCTGACATGAGTTATGGTTATTTTACTGTGCTGTAAGAGTACACGTTACTGTGCTAAGGGCAAATTACTCCAGACTTCTTGAGCACCAGCATTGTGCTCCTGCTGAACAAGACACAGACAGGGAACAGCTTTTGCCATTAAGAGCCCAGAGTCAGAAATAACAAGATCCTTTCCCCAAACAGCTTGGAAACTACTGGTGAGGCACTTATTCATGTTTCCCTCCCTGTCAGTGGGAACAAAACGCAGCCTGGTGCCCAGTGAGCAGCTGGTATTTAACTGCAGGAACCACGCTGAGGGCAGGCTGGGCTTAGCCAGCGGATAATGTGAGCTCTGTGAAGAACAGCTCTCCTCCCAGAGGTGACAGCAACGACTGGCTCATTTGACCTTGACTTCTCCAGTGAGTTGATGTGTGGTATAGCTTAAGAATGCCCATTATTTTGGCTCTTGCACATGCACACAGATCTGTTGTGCCTGTTCCCGGTGCAGCTGCCAACAGCACCAGGGTTGGGCTGGGCTGTCAGCGAGCCCTCCAGGAGCATGCTGCTGTGCCTCACCTTACTGCAGGTGTGCCTTAGTGCTGATCATCTCCTAAAAACCCCTTTAGACTCCAGCAAGCACTGGTCCTCTCCTGCAGCTGAGTGCTGCTTCCAGGAGTGGTGGCTGCAGGGAGAGCTGGGTCCTGGGAGAGCAGTACCTGTGACTTCTACCATATGGGCTGAACTGGTGCATGCTGGAAATCCCTGAGCAGCTTTAGCTCCTTCAGAAATGACAGCCAAGGCACTGGAAGCAGATTGCTGGGAAGGTGTTCCTAGCCTCAGTCTGAGATTTCATGGTTTTTTTAATTTCACATATTTTCTGTCTGGGTTAAGGACTGACATAAGCTGGGCATGTGGTGGGAGAGGTTCCTCTGTCACGCCTCCCTTCTCTCCTGGGGTGCTGCCTTGAGACTGTCACTCCACCCCAGCTGCTCACTGGGGGGTTGCAGCCCCCATCCCTCCCTCTGCACAGTTGCTGCAGGGCATGCAGCCTGAGCTGCTGATGTAATTTCCCATCTGTTTTTTAAATTTCTGCCTTGTTAAAAACCAGGGTGGAGTGGGGGAGAGAAGACCCTTTGCAAACAGCAGTCATAGGAGTGGTCTTGCTCTCCTACTCTGCTGTTCAAAATTGGCAGGATTCTGATGATGCCCATTTTGATTTGCACTCTGCAGTGCCTGCTCGTGAGCCAGGTTTGTATTTCACCATCCCAACTGTTTTTCACTTTGCCTTAAAACAAAGATGACAAAGTAGAGGCACAGACATGCTCACCTGCCCAGGACTTGTTGTAACAAGCCAGGCAGAGGAGCTGCCATGACGATGGGATGCATTAGCCCCATAAAGAGCTGAGATAAAAGAGCTCTTCATTAGTCCCTTGCAGATTGAGTTAAGGCTCCTGACAGCATTCAGGCTCACTGCCTTGAGTTAACAGTGATTTAATTTTACACAAGTGTCTAATGCAATGCCCTTTTCACCAACACTTCCGAGCTGTGGTGTCATTCCAGTGTTCGGTGTCATTCCAGGAGCTCACAGCTATCGATCCCCACTGGTGTCTGCAGATGTGGGTGTTCAGTAAAGCACTGGTTTTGTAGGTGACTCAACGTGAAGGGTTGATCTGAATTCAGCAGTGTCTGCTGCATTGTGCCAGCACTGCCAGGCCTGCCTTCTTGGCTTTTGTCCTGCTCAGTTGATGAGCTCTCAAAATGTGGTCTTTCCCTCGAGCTCTTGTCCTCTACACTTCTGCAAGGACTCCTGATCCTTAGTTCAGTTTTGCTGCTAGAGAAATATCTTTCATAAGCCTCCTTTAGATCTTGTCCCCAGAAGTTGTTGTATGATACCAGGGCATTTTCCAGGGCCCAGGTATTAATAGGAGCACCTTAGCCAATTGAATCACTGATACTTGAAAAGATAATGCAACATGGAATTTAGTAATTCCATGTTTCCTACCTCTTCACCATGATTGCAAGTGAACATGCTTCACTGTGAAGTGGTGCTGGGAAGGAGCAGGGAGTCTGAGGGAGGAAGAGAGGCAAGGCTCAGGTGGCAGGGAGAGTTGGGGGTCAGAATTCTAGCAGCTTTGGCAGAGCTGTGCAGGACTGGCTGTTCTGCAGGACACGAACAGGTTGTCCAGTGGCAGGCCTGTGGGGTCACAGGATGGGGACAGCAGGTGTTACCGGTCAGGACTGAAATCCATCAGCTCCATTTCCTGCACTCCCATTGCCTCGACCTGGTTTTTTTCATCATTTCTTTTTTTCTCTTTTCTATTTTTTGGACAAGGGTTGTAATTCTTTCGGGGAAGGGCAGCTGTGTTAGCTCTGTTTCTAAATGGAGTTTAAAATATTAGAGGAAATCTGAAAAAAGGTGCCCAAGACAGGTGCAAAGCAACTCTTTCCTGCTGACACATTTGCAGGGCTGCATCCTGTTTAAAGGCTGGCCCGGGGGTCTATGTTGGCAGGTGAACAGAGGACTTGCCTTGCAGCCAGTGTGGGAACCAGCTTCATGATGTGCAAGTCCTGCATTGTGCTCGTTGTATTTATAGCTTTCACTGAAGTCATCCACTCCTTTCAGCTGTACAACTGAAATGCCAGCAGAAGCTGAATAATTGCCACCAAATGACCAGATTTACAAAAAGTGACAACTGCTTGTTTATCAGGAGGAAGGGAGGGATGACCACAGGGCCTTGTGCATGACAGCGTGTTTACAAGAAGGCCTTGGCTAGTCCTTTCCATGACACTTAAATACATCTTTTTATCCTGCTCTCAGGTGTAAAGAAGAGGGTTCTTTCTTTGTTTTACATTATTCAGTACACTTCTGATCCTATGGAGGTGGGTTTGTAGTAGTCTTTCTATGGCACTGGATGTCATCCTCCCCCTGCAACACTAAAATATTGCACCAGTAACTAATCCTCTGTCAGAGCTGCAGAGGCTGACCTGTGTGGGTTTTTTAATAGATTTTGGAAGGATATTGTACAGATGGAAAGGTCCTCTAGACGAGGTTTGATCCCATTTAAGATTTCTATTGAGCCACATCTCACACAAGCTTGTGAATCAGTTGAATTTGAAAGTTGGAGAAGGTAAGTTGCTTTAAAAAGGGATGGGAGCAATGGGTGTTGGATTTGAGCTAAGGAGGCAAGAACACGTGGTCAGTGGCACTTTTAGAAGGAATTTTGTACCAGTATTGGCAGTGGCATTTAAAGAGCTGAGGGAGAGGTACACCCAGTCTCACAGGTAGGTGTTCTCTGATAACAGTTTTATCAGTTTGCTAGAGTGGAAAAACACTGTACACCTCCTGGTTCTAGAAATCTTGCTGACTGCAGAAATGAGACTTACTATAAACACAAGAATTATTACAGATTTATTGTCAAGGTTGCATTGTTACACTCCTAAAAAGCAGACTGACACTGTTCTGGCTTTTTGGTGACTTTGGACATCAGCTGTTGAGGAATGTTCCCAGAATTGCCATGGATTGTGTGAGGATTTGGGCTAAGCATCAGTAAATCAGACTTCTCAAGTTGCTGTTTGGAGACCTCACTGGTTCCAGGGTTTTATCAGCTGTGTTTGTGGCCTGGGATGGTGTTTGTTGTGTGCTGGCTCACAGGATGGGATATTTGGATCCTTTCCTGCAGGGTGGATGGCAACTGCTTGAGCTCCCTGGGAGCACAGCATGGGTGCCCATCTGAGAATGAGCGGCTGCCTGCTGACCCTCAGCTGGGGCTTGCAGACCAGGGGCAGTGAGTGTGACCTCTCCTTGCCTTGCAGTGATGGCCTACATGCAGTTTGTGGAAGACTACTCAGAGCCACAGCCGTCCATGTTCTACCAGACCCCTCAGAACGAGCACATCTACCAGGAGAAGAACAAGTACCTCAGGGAAGTCTACGGGATCAATGACTCCTTCATCAGCTTAGACCCCTCTCAAGATCTGGCACCTCCTCCTGCTCTCCCACCCAAGCAGCGGCAGCTGGTGAGTGACACCTCAGGGCCACCTGGCAGGGCCACCAGGCTCCCAGGAACAGCTCTGCTCTTCCTGCTCCTGGTTCTGACGGGCGGCCGTGGTGGGAGGATGTCTCACTGGTGTTACCACATCGTGCTCCTTGTCAGCTTGTGAACGTGGGTTTAGGCATTTTGCATCATTTTTGCTGCTTTCTAACCCCATTGAACCCCATGTTCAGACCGTTCCCCATAAGCTTTGAAAGTCCTAAAATGCCTTAAAAAGGAAACGTTCGTCTGCCACATGGCAGGGCTGAATCTTGCCAGGCTTGTGTAACAACAACTGCTTGGAAGATTTTGACACACTGAGCAAGCAGAACGCTTTTCAAGAGATTGCTGCACTGTTGTTCCCCACTCCTGTTTTGAAACTGTTGTCAGAGATGCCACTAATAATAACTGTTTAAACATAATAGCTGCTTTTGTGTTATGCACAGACCTTTGGTATAGCCACTACTTCACTTCATACTTTATAGCATGTTTCCTCCACATTAGTCCCCTTGTGTGATTCAGGATTTTACCTGTTTCTCAGAGTTCTTCTGCCCCCCCAGGCTGCCAGCACAGAAAGGCACATCCACATGTGTGTGGGTGGTGGGTTTAACAGCACAGAAAGGACCGTTTTCCATGTGGGGGATGAAATCCTGGCCTCAGTGGTGGCAGCAGCAGTTTTGTTTCCGACCTCGGTGGAGGTGGAATTTTGTCTCATTTCCTTTTAAAGGTTTTCCTTTAATTTCTTTTTTTTTTCCCTTTTTTCCCAGCTCCAACCTAAGGCATTTTGTTTATATTAATTATCTTATTTGTTCTGTTAAAAAAAAAAATTCTTTCATGCTGCTGGAGCTTACTTAAATTGGCCATGGCATTATCAAAATGGGAGGAAATGTGGGAACAGAGCCATGGTCTCACCATCATGAGGGTGACTCTTGCAATATTTCTTCATGTTATCTGTGCTGAAGTTTGAGTGTCCCAGAGTGTTACTTTTTAACTCTAATTTTGGGATTTGCATAACTACATTCCTATGATGCAAGTAGGAATCCTAAAAAGATAAAGTGACATTGTTGGCTAAGCTCAACTGAGTATTGTGCATTAATTCTTTGTGGGGATTAGACCTTAAATGCTTTGCAGGGACACTAAAGAGTCTGCAGGACTCCTCTCTGGAGGATCAGGCAGTTCTCCAGGGTCTGTGGTCCCCATCAGTGTGACCCTTGCACTGTCACTTGTACCTTGCAGTCCCTTGCCTGCCTTCCCCTCCTCGAGGTGGCTGCACTTCAGTGATGTTTGCAGAGGTGACTTGGGCTGCACAGTCATGATCAGAGTCTGCAAAGCACAGATTTACTGCAGCCATTGTGCAGAAGGGAAATTCTGCTCCTGTCCTGAATTTGTTGGCTGAAGCAGAGCATTTCTGTGCTTCCCTTTAATCATTATCTGGACAGCCACGATGTCCCTGCTTTGCCTGCTGATACCATCAAGGTGTTGCTTGCAGTTCTCCTGAAGCAAAGGTTTCTTCAGGTGCAGCCTTCCACCCTTCAACCCTGTGTGGGAAAGAGGTGCAAGCAGGTGATGGCTTATTCAGCAATCCCTGTAAAAGCCACCAGACTCTTGTTCCTCTGCTCCTGCTGCCCTGGGAGTTTTTGATTTGGCAAATCAAATGGGCATCAGCTGCTCTAGCAGCAGCAAGTTTTGCTGGATGGACTCCTCTCTAATATAATAATGAGGAAGTCCTTTCTTGTCAGCTTCAGATCTTAATCAAAATAAGATTGTATGTTTGCATTGTATGTTTTATTCAGCAAGTCTGAGAAAGCCTGAATATACCTCATCCTCCCTCAGTCTCCTTACTATAGCAGGATTCAGGAGAAATTCCTTGCCAGGATTTATTCCTGTGTAATAGCTGCCTCCCATGCAAATTATTATAATCTTGGATTGGACAGAGAAATGGCAGGACATCACTGTCACCCAGTCTCCCAGCAGTACCAGTGAGGACCCATAGCTCACACTGGAGAGGCCAAGTTCCCAATCTGCAGGTTGCCAGAAAAAAATAGTAGTGTGCAAGAATCGTGTGCTTAGAGGCAGTTCCTCCTTTGGGCATCTGCCCCCATGCCACGGGGAGAAAAGGGCAGCGAGGAGCAGCTTGTCTGTGCCAGCAGCAGCTGTCCACGGGTGAGCGGGGAGGGGGAGGCAGGAGTTCATTTTTTAAGGGATTTGTGAAACAAAGAAGATTTGAATTGTGATTTTTGTCGTGCCTCTTGAGCTCAAGAAAGGCATATTGGTGTGTCTGGCTGTGATGAACTGTATGAATAGCTGTTTGTTTAGCCAGCCATTATATGCATTGTTTAAGTTAGCGTTTCTTGCCCTTTATTCATCGCCTTTTCTGTGCTCTCTTTCTCTGTGTCTTGTGTCTCCTGCTTTCTCCCCCCTCCTCAGCAGGCCTCCTATGCTGCCTCTTCTTTCTCTTCTGTCTCCTACTGTGTCCAGCAACCTAAAGTGCCCTTCACCCCCGAGGACTGCGGTGCCACTCAGGGCCTCACTATGTCAGTCTCTAACTCCTTTCTCAGCCGGCACAGCTCCTTTCCTGTGCACTCGGTGAGTTCTCTCCGCTCTGGAACACGTGGGTGTTGTCTTATTGCTGATCACTTGTGTGCAAATTCTGTGCTTGCCCTCTCAGCTGAAGGTGGAGGTTCCTTTGGGGGCTTTTGAGTTGCTCTAGTAACCAGCCAGGTGGGAAAAACAGTGTGTAAATCTCACTAAGTGTAAATCTCACTAAGCGAAGCCAGGGGAGGTGTAGCTTGCTTTATATTACGTGTCCATGTTGATGTTTGTAGCGGGGGACTGAGGAAGGAGAGCTGGCCTGTGTGCCCAGGCACACTCCTGTGACCTCTGTGTGCCCCAGGCTGCACACTGGAACTGCAAAGTCTTTTTGTCCCATTGCATAACGCCAGTGATGTGGATGAGTCAATTAAAGGCTGCTGTGTGAGCCTGGCCTTGGGAGAAATAACAAGATGCTGTCCCCAGAATCCATGGGTTTAGTCAAACACGTGGAACAGTGGCTGCAGATCCTTAAATTTTTTTCTAGAAAACGGCCTCTGCTAGATGTTCCATCTCATTTTTGCCTGTTTTGCTTCCCTTCACATCTCCATGGTCCCAAACAAGCTTAGTTTGCTTGTATGATTTGCTGATGGATGAGCAGGGTTTTCTCTTCCTACGGCACTTCTGAGCAGCCTGAAGAGAGAATGGCAGGAGGAGCTGGAAATCATTTAAATCAAAATAGTATTAGAGCACTGCTTGAATCTCTGATCAGCTGCTTAAATTAAATGGTAGTAATAACACAGTGTTAATATGAAATTAAATGCAACCATGGGATTCTGTCAGCTCATCAGTGTGGGGCTCGTTTGCATGTAAAACTGTGTGGTTATGCTCTGATTGCCATGTGATGACAACTGAGAATACACTATTTTTTGACAGTGACCTGGATGTTTAGTAAATTAGGCTTCTTCTGGAGAAGGAATTATCAGAGAAGACTTGAGAAGATTCAGAAGTGTTCAATTAGTGTAATATTAAATGTTTGAAAACAGTATCCTCCCACTGTGCCATTGCTGTCTTCCCATTTCAGCACTTACTCATTCTTTAAAAATTAGTGATAATCATTGGTCCAAAGAAGAAGAAAGTGTTCAAGTGCTTTGTAAGTAGAGCTGCTTCACAAGCCATGAATGAAAGCCTTTGGCTTCTACTTGTGTGAGAGAGAGCAGTATCACAGCTTTGTTGCACAGATGAAAAGGCTGAGGGGTGGCAAGGTTAGTGTTTGCATAAATTTGTGGTAAACAGTTCTAAAATTTGAACTACAAGTCCTGAATTGTACAGGTCTCTTACTTGGTAGTGGTTCTAGCAAGCAAAACATGGAACTGTAGGACTAGATAAAAGTACTTGACTATTTTTGATTTAATTGAGAGGCTATAAATATGATTCTATAATGTTCTAAAAATATGTGAGCACTTTGATTTTAAAAAGCGTCCTCGTTGGATTAAATGGTTGCTACCTATTAAATTGCTCTGACCCGTTCTCATCTTACTTTGGACTACATTACTGTGAATATATTATTTTAAGAAATGTTAAAACTTCATTTAAAAATGCTTAAGCATTTTTGCAAGGATCTAGTGAGGGGTAAAATAAATGGCTGGAACACGAGGAACAACGAGAACAGTGAGACGGTGCACTGTCAAATGCACAAAGGAAATAAGGAATTAAAAACTGTGACTTTTCCATTAGTGCCTTTAAATTAGGATAATCTCATAGTTTCTCATTACTCTATCTGGTCTATTTTTTCACAGCCAAAAATGAGATTTTCACTATGAAAGTGTCTCTTTGAGCTGCAGAATACCAATGGCCTTACATGCATCATAGCTGACCCATGTAATACCATAACCATGGTTTATCCCATTTCCCCTATCCCTAATAAGACAGAGATGTGAAGCAGCTGTGGAGGTTTGGATCCCTCCCAGGGTGACACCCTCTGTCAGCATGGGAAGGACAAGAGCCCCTCCTGCAATCTGCTCTGTGGGGTTTCACTCCAGGGACGCCACAAGCTGCACCAGTAACTTTAGGATGTTGTTCTGCTCCTCATACTCTCATGCCTTCATTTCTCCTCTCTCCCTAGAGAAAGGCCACTGAAGTGTGAGTGCTGGTGAACAATAAACCTGGCAGAAATCAGTGTTAGCTCCCACCAGCCCCAGTGAGGGAGTCAGTGCCAGGGAGAGCACACCTTTTAGGTGCTGCCAGCTGAGCATTTGGCCTCTTGTGTACCAAGATAGCAGTGGTGGCTATCAGATCTTCTAAAATTATATGTCTCCTACATAAATTGTTACTCATTCTGCACAGGAAGCAAAAACCTCCTTGGATCGATATCAGGAAGTCTGAGCTGCTAAACTCGATGGCTGTCCACTGACCCAGTGCCAGAAAGGCCCTGCAAGTGTAGCCAATTTTCAGAAAGTGCTCTGTGCTTTTTTTCCTTCCCTGGAGACTGGCCTGGGGAGGACACAGGAGTCACTCCCAGAGGGAGGACCTGGCCCTGTACCCATCTGTTCACATGCCGGCAGCAGGGAAGCCAAGCCTGCACCACGTTCTGCTGGTTATCCCCTTAGCTCTGTGCTCCAGGTGAAGGATTAGTGCCTTACTACTGATTTACACGGCTCAAAAAGACTGTTTTCAGACAGCACAAAAGAGGTGAAGTTGCTTAGAGCATCTTTTAATTTTTAATGCATGAATTTTTTTAGAGCCATGACTCCTTTCCCTCCAATCAGCACTGCAGAGGCTGTTGCAGCCCAGCTGCCACCTCTGCTCTGTCAGCCCACTAATTGTGCTTTTCCCTCCTTTGCAGGAAATTGTGTCAGAGATAATAGCTTTTACTGGATAGAGGCAGATCTTGAGCAACTGGATCAGACCTCATAGGTTTGGCAAGTTGAGCTGTTCTTTAACCGAGTCTGACTCGTGTCTGGCCTCTGTGCCAGCAGGGGTTGTGTTGGTAGTGTGGGCTGGTGTTTTAAGGAACTGCATCATGTTCCCCATCCCATGGACAGCTGAACCATTAAATTCCACACTGGGAGGACAACTGGATTGTACTGTCAAGAATCATTCAAGGGATTCCCACCTCTTTTGAAAGTACTAAGCAGTGGGAAAGGAGGTGTGCAACAGGAAGGCATCGTCCTTGGTTACGGTTGGCTGTAATTTCTCTCCAGCCGATCACCTCCCTCCCTTCTTCTCGTGAACACAGAGCTGCTGTCCCTTGGTTTAATCAATCCTTTGCTGTTTGCCTGGAAATGGGTGGGCAGGTATCCGAGCAGCAGGAATAATCAGATCTTGAAATCTCATTACTTCCTGGCAGCTGGAGAACTCTGCACTGATAGAGGAAATCATCCAGTGACGAGCTCCACTGCTGCCCATCCACACATTTTCCACCAAGGGCTGCAGAAAGTCTTGTGGCAGCTTTTCCTTGCTGAAACAAGGAAAAGTTGTATCTCCAAGGCATATACAGCCATTAGTGGAAATTTGGCTGCATCTTCCGCTGTGGAGAAACAAGTTGCCTTTCTCAAAATGTTGGGTTTTTCTTATGTTTTCTTTTTAATTAAGAAACTTTCCCAGAAACCAATTGGCTGTCAGATTCCAGCAGAAGGCGCAAGTGATTTCCTTATGAAAGCTCCAGTTCAGCGCTTCTGTTCTCGCTTGTTCCCACCATTCTTGAGCAAATTGAGCAAGTGCACAGAAAATTCACAGCAACTGTTTTTCTTTCTTGTGTGTGTGCTGACATATGTTCAGGAAAAGGGGGGTCAGATAAGTGATTAAAGGCGTGCACCATGCAGACATGTGCTTCCCATGTTTTCCGTGCCTTGCTCCCATTCCTGTAGCTCACTTCCAGCCTGCAGCACACACCAGGCTCTGGCCCTCGCCAGAGACCGAGCTGTTTTCATTCATATGGTGGGAGCCTCAAACCAACCACGGCTGGGAAGTCATAATGTGTTTGGTTCGTTCCTGTCCTAAGGTTTTGGCTCCTTAATTTGGAGCAGAGGGAAGGGGGGGTTGAGAAGATTTGCATCCCTTTAACCAGCTGCTCTGTCTTAGGTATTGTTTTGCCTTTCCTGTTTAGCATTCCTTCTGTGTTTGTGTTCATTTCCACTGCCCATGGCAGCCTGGACACTGGTATTAATAGTGCTGTTGCCTGCTGGCATCACTGGATTTTGCTGCTGAAAACCACTTCCTCTGGCAGTTTATACATTTTCCTTGCATTTGGAACACTGCAGATCTCTGTAGTTTTTTCTAAACAGTCCCATGTTGACTTCATAGGCCACACACCCCATGTTTTTGTGTAACTGACTTTTTAGAAGTCTTGTCTTGGTCTCCAGACTCTGTCTTTTCCAGATCTGCCATCTTGAGCTGGGGGTTGTTTCCACAAGCTGAAAAGTTGATGCTGTAGGTGCAACTGAATTGAATTCTCATGATATTTTCCAAAGAGGGATGCATGACAGCATGGTTAATAAATCTTACAAATGTTTTCTTCCCCTGCTGCACCTTTATTTGTTCTGTTGCAAAGATGTGCAGGAATCTTTCCCCCACAAGGAAAAGTTTGGATTTTGTGTTTTCTCGTGCAGAAGCCAGGAGACACAACAATCCCCATCCATCCATGTACTGTGCTAACCACCAGTTAAAACCAGGGAGGTCAGCTCTGCAGCCAGGTCAGAGGCCTTGCTGAGAAACATTCCAGCCTGAGGAGTTGCTGCCTTTCCTGTGGCAGTGCTTGAAGCCATTCTGTTGGCAGCTTGTGTTTCCAGCCATTCATTGCAGGAGCATTTCCTTCCTCATTAGCAAAAGTACCTGGAAGCCCAGCATTGTGTCATGAGATAGGAAGTCTTTTCCAATAGTTGTCTGTGCAATTATATTCTTAGGGTGTAACGACTTTGCAACACCCAGTATTTTGTGAACATAATTCTGCACTGTTATAATTTGGGCATCCAGTTCTGGCATGTTGCCCACATCGTTCCCTTAATAGCATTAGCAGAGGAGATCTGAAAGATTGATCCTTTCCTCTGATAGCTTCATATTTTGGGAGTCTGATGCTCTACCTGATCTGGGAGTGTCTGGCAGGATGGCAGATTAATTTGGCAGATGTCCATAGGGTAACTGAGAAGGCTGTGCTTAAAAGGTAAAGACTGTGTCTGCTGATGGTGCAGATGCTCTGTCAGCCATGTAATTGAATTCAACTTTGGATTTGGGTTGGAGACTGCTGTAACTTGCAGCCACTGACTCTCTGCATGTATACCCCTGTGTCCCTGTTAGCTGTGGTCAGCCATGCCTAGTGAGTGGGAAGAAGCATCACTCCTGAAATAAGTTTTCTATTAGAGTGCTTATCTCCTGCCATCTAATCCAAATAAACAGCCGGAATGTCACTGACCTTTGGGACATCCTGGAGCACGGCTTCTAATGATGGAAAGCTGTCCTGAAATATTCACCCTTGCAAAAAATCAAAGGCAGCAAATTAAAAAAGTTGAAAGATGCTGTTTCTGGGAGACCTCTGTGTGTCAGTGTGTGGTAAATGTTCAGGGCCAGGCACATTTTCTTCCTGCTGTTCCCAGGAGACGAGACTGCTCCCAGCTCAAAGCTTGCTTTGTGCAAGCACTTCCAAAGTGGCAGATAGGTCTTTTTAAAAACCACTGCACTGGTGAGAGGAGAGGAAACTCTCTCTTCTCCCTGCCTCGGCCGTTTGCTGTCAGGATCACTTATGCTGGGAGACTCCCTTCTGCTCGTGTGGTGGGAGCTGGCAGCGTGGCCAGAGTTTGGATACAGGAGAGCATCCTTTCCCAGAGATTGCTGGGGCACCCTGTTTTCTAGCTTTCCCAGAGACTATTTGGAAATGCTTCACTTAGAGTAAAGCTGTGGAGTAGGAGGTTGTGTCCGTGAAGCCATAACCAAGGCCTTACTTGACCCTACAGGAAACCTCAGAGAAGCTGATTAAAACAAGCAGTGATTTGTTTCCAAGATAAACTGTTGCCTCTTGGGGGGAACACTAAAGGATGGCTTGTTTCCTCCTGACAGTTGTGTTGAATGGACTGTCCCCTCCCCAAAAAATGTATGTCTTTTAGAGGATGACAGGGCTTCCAAGAGATGGACAACACCCAGATCCCGTGGAAGCCGTTGCTGCAATCCCTGGGGCAGCTGCTGGCTGGGCTGGGTCAGACTGGGGAGCAGCAGGAATGGGTGCCATATGGACATCATCTCCACTGCAGGGTGGGGTTTTTTTCCCTTTGAAAAGTATGCTTCAGTCTTGGCTCTTGTCCCAGCACGGCTGCATAACTGGAATTCCAGAGCTGCTCGAAGGCTCCGGAGGAAGGAGGGGGCTCCCTGGCTCCCTTTCTACAAGATGCAACTTTACCACAAGACTGGAAGTTGAGAGCAGTCTGACTAATTAATGCCAGCACACCAAAGGCTTCTCTGCACTGTTCCTTTTGTTAACAGCATGCTGAGAGCCTGTCTGCATCCTTAAATGATTGTTCACGGATCACATAATGAAGATTAATGCATTTTCATGGGTACCTGGGCCTTAAACTGGCATTTTCAGAGTATCTCATGCCAAGAGATTGTTCTGAAGGTGTATTATGAGACCTAGGAGAGAGAAACATACAGTGATTGTCAATATGGACATATCTGCATTCAAACTTCTAAAATTTCTGCAATGTAATGTTATATTTAGGTCTAAATTGCCTTCAAATTAGGATTAATGTGTGTGAAACTCCACAAGGCAGGAGCTGTGCAAATGTTCCTGCCCCAGTAGCAATAACTCATCTCCCCGAGCTGCTGGTCCAGGCTGCAGGCAGGTAAGCAGAGTCTGCCCTGAGCTAACCCTGCCAGTGCCTCACGCAGGGCTCTGCTTGTCCCAGAGTGACTTGGCTGAGGACAGTCATTTCCTTTCACTCCTGCCCTGCGTGAGCTCCACTGCTGCTTTGCAAAAGCCTGGCTTTTCCTTTGGGTTCGGCAGGTCAGGGACAAAACCCCTTGGAACTCCTGGGTGGAAGATGTCCATCAACTACAAAGTGAAGGACAGCGTGTGCCGCCTGTGTCATGTGGGTGCAGGAAGTCCAGCAATGGGGGAGCTGGCACAGAGCTCCTGCTGGAGCTAATTATTTCCTCTACAGGAGCAAAGGATCTTGTTATCAGCACAGCAGTTTTTTGAGTGCCTTCTTGAGCCACTGAGCAGTGGTTTGGGGTCTAGGCTGGGACTTGGGGTGATGGTTGGTGTGTTAGTGCCAGTGAGATCATGAAATACCAGGCCGGCATAATGAATCTGCTGAGCCAAGATGATGTCATGAGCCTGGTGTCTTACGAGGGATTTAGAGGTTTGTGCCATGCAAGTGAAGATGAATAAATGTAGAGCATTTATCCAGGCAGAAAGTAAATACAGAGATTAGACTTGTCATTGTTACTGAGGCAGCTCCAAAAGCTGACAGTGTCCCTGGAGCCAGCACTGCTCATCCGGAAAGAAATGAGCAGGAAGAGAGAGGAGCCCGTCCTAGAGCCAGTCTCCTTTTAGCCACAGGCATGTGGTGGGGATTTGCATTTTAATTATTTTTCAGTAGTCTTTTAAGCTCTCTTTCCAAAGCATTCACCTCCTCTCCTCTGTATTATGGCCTACAATTTGTTTTGGGGCCTGAGAATACACCCAGAGCACTGCTGGACTCCATGCAAGGCACAAGGCGCAGCCCCTCAAGGATTAAGGTGGTGGAAGGTAAAGTCTAGCCATTGACCTTTACATTTCCTTTCCTTTGTAGTGGAAAAGCTTTTTTCACCAGGATTCTGGCCTGAGGCTGTTCTCAGTTAAGATTTTTAAGCCCACATCTTTCCTAGGTAGAAACAAAAATACCACTGCTGAGCTGGGTGCTACTGCTGGGGCTCAGGTGATGGACTAAGCTTTGCTTTTTCTTACCCACTCAGCTCTCCTGAGAAAATGTAGCCTGAATTCTCCAATTGCTGCCTTTGATTCTCTTTCTTTTTACATCACAGTGGTGTCACTTTTCAGCCTGGTTTGAGCAAGTTGTGTCTATGCTTCTTGAGAGCTCTGTACTGCACCGTCCTTGTGCAGCAGATCCCTCAATGGAGCAGCGCCACAACTGCGTTCCAGCCTGGGGTGTTCTGGATGATGTGATTCTTCTTTCAGTCCACTTGACTGTGACCAGCTTTGCAGGTTTTAAAATAAACTCCTCTCCAGCAGATTTAGCATTATTGTCTTTTTTTTTTTTTTTTAATGGTTGTCAGCTTTGTTTTGGACTTACCCCGATGGCAAATCTTACTAGCACCAGATGTTAAAAGACAGAGGGTTGCTCTTGTTTTTCTTGGCACAATATATTCCCACTGCACCCTGTTTAATATTATCTGAACAGTAATCTGATGATTAGGAGAGATAGTGAAATAAAGCTTTACGCAGATGATCTCTTTTCATCTCTTCAGCTGACTCTTCAAGGCACTGCATTAAAGGATCGGTTTGATAAGGAATTCATCACTCTGGAGGGCAATTACCATTTTTGCTCCCTGTTTTTCACAAATGGGAAGGAGTAGCAGCATAAACTCCTTTATCCTTCAGTGTAACTTTGAAGGCAGTATCCAGCCACTCCTCCCTGGGAGCTGTGTGTTCTGGAACAGACTTGACACAGTAGCTGTTAAATTACAGGGCTGGAGCAAAAAGCATCTTAAATTTGGATCCTGTGGAAAATCCCAGAAAAGCAATAAGCACTTGAAGCAGTTTTCTCTGTGTAGATACTTCCAGCATGCTCAGAGTCATGGTTTCTGGGTGCCTTTGCCTCCTTTCCTCCACTCAGGGGATTTTCAGGGTCACTGCATTAGCAGTACTGAGATACCCAGGTTTTCCCCTGCCTAGCAAAGGCTGGATCACACCTTGCTGCTCACTTTCCCTGTGTGAGATGAGCAGCCAGGCTGCTGTTTGTGCAAGAACACGCCTCTCCAGGAAAAACCTGGCTGGTGTATCCCAGGTAGCAATTCCTGCTCTAGTGTGTGGATGGTAAAATAGTGCTGCCTGTGCTAGAAATGCCTTGTGCTGTCACTGCTACGCTGCTGCCAATCTAATTACTTTTTCTTTTGTCTGTCTCTTTCCTTTCCCCATCTTCCTTGTTTTTGTGTTGTGTCTCTGCATCCTGCAGTACAAATCTGTGTTTAGGTCCTACTCCCAGGACTTTGTGCCTCACAACCAGGTCTCCATACCTCCTTTCCTCTCTTCTACCTCTTCCTCCTGCTCCACCCCACCTTTTCCGCCCGTCCATCCATCCCAGAGCCCCGACCTAGCGGTGCCCGCTGCAGCCAGCCAGTCACCCAGCACTGTGGATGTGCCAAACTCCTCTTCTCAGGAGAGCAGCTTTAATGGGAATGCTCCTGTCTGCCTTCCTTCTGAAACCTCTTTCACTGATTCTCTCCAGACGCCTTCGGTGAGACTCTCCAAAGAGATGATAACGCACCTTAACACAAGGCTGCCTTTATTTGTTGGGGTTTTTTAAAAGAAAATGTCTCTTGTGTTAATACATGCTAAATTGTGGTCTAGTCTGGCTTCCAAATGAGTGTGAATTGCAGAGAGGAAATTTCATATAAAAATGGTGGCTAGAAAAAAATGGACAACCTCAGCAGGTTTGAGAAACTGTTAAGACATACGTAGGAAACACAAAATGTCAAATGCTGGTGAAGGGGAGAGTTGGCTGTAGCTTCCTGCAGTTGTAATACAAAGCTGAGGGAGGTAAAGGAGTGTTTTGTGAGGTTGGTAGTTACTAAACACAGGCTCCTAACAGCAGTTCACATCCTGCAGTTGCCACCTGCTCCTGCCTAAGTCACCAGGAGCAGTGGGTGCAGTCCAGCTCTGTCTCTCCTGTGCATAAAAGCTATTGTTCTCTACAGGTTCCTGCTCTTCCCAGTTCCCATCAGCCCCAGCTGTGTGCTTGGTGGCAGCTCATCACATGTTGGTGAAGTTAGGCTAACGCTGTTCCCACGCTGCTAGTTTGAGGTCCCAGATCACTTTGCAGATCACTGAGCAGGTCTGTCCATTACAGATACTTTTTTGAACACCTCATTTTCAAGACAGTTCCTCTTTCGTCTGCTGCGAAGCCGAGAGTTGATGGGATTAGAGCTGTCAGCACAGGGCATGCTAGTGCTGCCTCTCTGCCAAGTTTGGAAGAGGGTCACTGATTACAGAGTAAATGTGCAGCTTTTCACGCTTTGGATGTGACTTTGCTTTGCATCTTCCTTGCTTTTGGTCCTTGTTATATCCCAGAAGGCCTCGAGTTTGGTTTATTCTGGTGTGATGAGTCTAGTCCATGCTTGTAGCCTTGTTTGGGGCATACCTTTGATGCCCTTGGGGCTGCAGGGCTGGTCTGTGCTCAGCAGGACTGCCCTGGGTAGGACAGGCGCTCTGTGTCCAGCTCTGAACAGTCCGCTTCCAGCACCTTGAAATCTGCCCGCTGCACCTTGGCAGTCTCACTGGAGTCCACAGCTCTTGCAAGCAGTGCCTGCTGCTGCCCTCCTGCAGCCCAGGGCCTTTGGGATAGTCCTCCAGAGCCAGAAATAATGAGGATGGTGCAGCCTCAGTGGCCAGTGCTGGCCACGGAGACAGAGAACAGCTCCGAGTGAGGTGACAGCAGCTGCCGAGGGCAGTTCTGCTCCCAGGTTCTCTCGGCCATGAAGCGCTGGTGGGGGGCACCATCACGGATTTCCTTTCATCCTGTCTCCCTCAGAGTGAAAACGCCAGTGAGGAGGCTGGTGAGGGTGAATATGTCAATCTGTATTCCTCTGGCCAGAGCAACGGGGAACTCCCTCGCTCTGAAGGAGTAAGTAACAACCTGCAGAGGCCGGACCCTGGACGGCGCTGCCTGGTGCATGCCGGGTTCACGCCGGGGCTCATGCGCTTGGCACCGGCCTCTTCTGCACACCCTGGAACTCCCTGTCCTTCTGCTGCCCTGGCTCCCTTGCTGGCCATCCCTCTGCTTGCCCACTCCTGGCTGCAGGTTTGGGGGCCCTCTTGGTGCAGGTGCAGAGCAGGAGATGCTTTTGGGGTCACGCTGAGCCCTGGCAGGAGGCAGGGATGGCTTCTCCTGCTGCGCTGTTTCCTTTGCGCTTTGCTGGCTGTTTGGAGCTGCTTGTGTGAAGTTCCTTTCCAGAGAGATGCACCCTGTGCCATCCTGGGGCCACGTCTTTTCTTGTAACTGCTTTGCCTTCCCTATTTTAATACAGAAAGCCTTCTGCTTTAAATATTTATTTTTTCTCTTCACTGTTTGGTTGCAAAGTAAGTGATGGATTTAGCATTGTACTCACACGCTGTTTCTTCCTTTACTCAAGCCTTGTATCTTAGATATTTCCTAGAGGAGCCAGGGCGTTTTCCATTCCAGGGAGGTCTCATCTTCCTGTTGGGTCATAGGAAACTGGCAGAGGTCCATGGTGATCCTTTTGCCTGCCCTCTTCTTGGAAGGCACATCTCCTACAGGATGTCTCCAAGACCTTTATCCACGGTGGTGTTAAATACGCCAAGAGATAGTGCTCCCATCACTTCCCCTCAGGAGACACATCTGGGCAGGCCCATCCTTTTGGACAGCTGTGAGCGAGTTCTCAACTTTGAAGCAAAGGGCTTTACAGATAGAGTCTGGAAAAACCCTGCAGACACCAAGAAACCCAAGCTCAGCAGGGTGTTTCCATGCCGAGTGGATAGCGTGGAGGTGGCTTCAGTCCTGTCTGTTCACTAGAACAGAGCTTGAGTTTCCAGGCTTCACTCTGCGTGATGTTAAATAATTCTGAACTCCTGACATTGTTGGATTAATATTCCCATTTGCTGTTCATGGCTATTTGTCTCCTTAATAAATGGCTAATTTAAAATGCTGTGTCTTTGCTCTGAGCTCTCTACCTGCTGTTCCATGCCGCTGATTGAGCTGGTTCTGCTTTTTTGCATTAGCCTCATTTCCACAGCCCTGAGTTGTGGAGTGGAAACGTTGCATCATTGCAAAACCTATTCTGATGGGAGAGAAGGGAGGTAGGAAGCAGTGAGCATCCACCCCCTGAGGCAGGGGGGGCTGTGATCAAGAGGGGAACTGAAACTGGAGAGCTTAGAGCTGGCTGTGTCTGTTTGGATTAAAGCAGGAGGCAAAGTGTATTTCAACAGGAAGGGCTGGAGGAAAAATAAAAGGTCGTGAGAGGGTTAAAATCCAAGACAACAGCAGACTTGTGTTGTAACTTTCAGCATCATTTCACAATGTTGAAAGCAAACAGTACTAATTACACTGGTCTCCAGAGATGGTCCCAAATTTCCTGTCTGATTAACTTCTGTGTTTTCCTGGCATTTGGCATTAACTTGCATCAATCTTTAACCGCTCTGTAGGAATTTACAGTAAAGGGCCATTTAGAGGCAGGCAGACTGTAAATGCAAGGCTCGCTGGGCTCAAGGACCCCGTGTAATGATGAAAAACTCCTTTCTCTTGGCAGGAATCTCCCCCTGTCAAAGACGGCCACTCCAAAGACTCCGCTTTGAACAGCAGTGCCATGGGGAAGGAGGGTAAAGATGGTGCTGAAAGGTGAGCCTGACCCCCTGGTGTCCTCCTTCCAGGTTTGAAGGGTGCAGAGTCCCAACATCCCCTCTGCCAAACCATCCTTGGGGCTGCCTGCTCTGCCCTAAACCTCCTGCATGTTGTCTAAACTTCTGAGCCCACTTTTATTGCACAGCCAGTGTGTGGTGGGATCCTGGTGAACGAGAAGGATCCTGACAAGATATCCTTGCTGAACTCAAGGAGCCTGTGGGGGTTAATGCAGCCTGTGTTAGCCATCCTCAGTCCATCTCATTGGCAGTGCTGCCACTGACACTGGCTGCTCCCTCCTGCTTCCAGGGAGATGCGTGAAAAGAGTCTGCATTGCTGTTTGGAATAGTCTTCCAGAGGGAAATTTCTTCCTAACCCTGCTCGTTAGAGGCTGGCTGAGGCCCTGGAGCAGGAGGCTTTACATCCTTTCTAATGCTCTTAACTATCATTTGCCTATGTAAATGAAGAGGTGCAAGCTGTAACAGATGGGCTTCAGGAGGAGTGGAGTGAGTGCTTCCCTGCTGCTCGAGATTGCTCTGCAATTGCATTTCTAAAGCAAAAATAGAGAACAGCGTTGATTTGTGTGTGACAGTCAACTTCCCTCCCCCATTTTCCTATTTTCCTGCAGTTGGTTTGAGGGTTTTAAACCCTACAGTGAAGGAGACAACACAGGAGTGCTCTGCAAAGCTCACTATCTGCTCAAAGCACTGACTGGTGCACGGGATTTTGGCCTGTGCCTGGGTAAAGCTATAAGGAACATCAGTACTTTTTCTTTTTTTTTTTCTTTAGAACTACAGGCACAGAGAGGACATGTCCTGGCACAAGAGTACCAGCCTTTGGGGGTAGAAATTCTAGAGGGGGATGTACACCAAAAAAATGGTCATGATTTTCTGCTCTATTTTCCTGCAGAACAAGAGCCTGTCATCTCGCCTTGTCTCAGCACAGCAGGTCATGAACTGACTAAGATATGTATGTGTAGAGTGTGCTCAGTCTCTGTACGCTTGAGGAAGGGCTTAAATTTGTGTGCACTAAAAATTTGGTGGATTAAGGAGACATGGAAGTGTGTACTTATAGTAAAATCCTGTCTGCCAGAAATGCGGACAGACAGGTGTTCAGGTCCTAAAGGTTTATCTTTCTCTTTTCCAAGAGATGCTCAAAGCAACAGAGTTAGAGCCAGACTTGTTTGCAAAAGATTTACCTCCAGAGTGTCTGTGTACTTACTGTCATTTGATGAAGGTTATTTCCCTTTTTTTTCACAGGCAGCCACAGTCACCAGATACTTTGGAGTCATCACAGCTGGAGGAAGAGGTAGATGAGCTGTCCCTTATTGACCACAGTGAAATCATGTCTAGATTAACACTGAAGCAAGAGGTAGGTGCATTCAGGGTTTGTTTTTGTACTCTTTGGTTTACTCTGAGCTGAAATCTGACTCTCTGTGTGCACAAACAAGGCATCACCTTTTATTTGCTAGGAAAAACTAGGTTGCAGCAGAAGTGGGGTATGTGTGAAGGCAGCTGTTAAAGTATGAGATTCTGGTGCAGGCAGGGAGCACCAGCAGTGAGTGAGGATTTAGCAAAAGGTGAGATGTCTCCCTAAAAACCAGCACATCTTGTGCCCTTTTCCCAGTCTGCCCCTTCCCACTTCTTCAGCCTCTGACAGTCTGAAATGAATCACCTGAGAGCCTGAGCACAGTAAATCCGGGTGTGGGTGATGGTGTTGGCCTTTCTCTCTGACAGCAGGTTCAGCAGGTGAATGAGCACGACATGATGTTACTGATGTGGAAAAGCAGCCAAAAGAACTGTTTCTGTGTTTGAGAAATAGCTTTGTGTTCAGCCTTGGGTGCACTCCCAGCCAGCTTTGCTCACTGTGCTCTTGAACCACGCTGTCTTTGACATGCAGCTGGAGGGAACATGCAGGCTTTTGAAGCTTTCAGACTGTCAGGGGGCTTGGCTGAAAAACAGAGAGAATGGATCATTTACTGGCACTTTAGGAGTGTTCTTTGGTCAGCTGAGATGTGCAGGAGAGATTGAGAAGCTTTTACTTGTTCTCTAAGTAGTATTGCATGACTCTTGCCAGAGGGTCACCTGAAAAATTCCCGTCTTAGACAGAGCTGCTCCATGGCTGTAATCCATGGCTGTTTCACTGTTTTGCATATTGAAGTGATAAAGACATTCCTAAGGGAAGCCAGACACAACTCCAGCCTCCTCTGATGAATTGTTTCCTTTAAAAAACATTTAAAAATCAGTGATTTCTGAACATTTGGGACTAGCAGATCTGTGTCTTAGTGTCTTTTTTCTTCCTTTTCTTTCTGATCTACATGTTTGAAGCAGTATAGAACTGTCACTGCCAGCTGCTTCCTGCAGTATGGGAACTGCTGGCTGAGTGGTGGATCAGTTTTGCGTATTTTAAGTTGTGAAATGCAGTAGCTAGAAGAAAGATGTGTTTTAGAGAGTCACAGGGACTTTCTAAAACAGGTCAAGGCAGGGGTCAAGCAATTAACAGGGCTGTTTTCTTCTTCCAGTTATTGGATCGTTTCAGGTGACCTCCAGCCAAATAGTTCCAGATTAGGGAATTAACTCGTGGGGTTTTGATGTTCCAGGAACATGCAAGCTGAATGCATGACCTCCCACCCCACAGCCACTGTGGTACGTGGTCCTGCACTTTGAGACAGTTCACACAGTGCTGCTGCCCTGTTAAAGGTCTTCTGGGAGTATTTGTGGCATTTCTGCTCATTCTTCTGTGGGCAGAAGGTTCAGCTTTCACTGAGCTTCACAACCTGGCCTTAAGGAGTCAGAGACCCCAAGATCAGCCCAGCTCCTCATCTGGGACACCAAATGCTTTATTCAAATTCCAGGATTATCCCAGCACTGAAGACCATGTCCCAGCTTGTGCTGCGAGCAGTGCCAGGAACAGTGTGTGCGCTGCCAGTTGTTGCTGAGCTGGAACCCCAGCGATGTTAAACTAGGCCTAAGGGAGCTTGGGCTGTGCCTGACGTGGCTGTGTTCCCATTGCAGGGGGATGATGGGCCAGATGTCCGTGGTGGATCTGGAGACATTCTGCTGGTGCACGCCACAGAGACCGACAGGAAAGGTACGTGGAGCAGCAGGGCAGAGCTGGGGGCTCAGCCTGGCACGGCTTTGGCTGCCTGTCCTCTGCCCCATGGCCACACACAGCTGGGCTGGGGGAGAGTCTGCAGGGGTCCTCTGAGCTTGGCAGGTTGTGTTTATCTGTGGGAGATGGAGGTAAGCTGGATAAGCGCCTGGTGGTTCCATTTAGCAGCAGGGATGGGATTAACTCCTCCCAGCCCTTGCCTGGATCTGGAAGATGAGGCACACCAGTGACAGTGCTGTGTTGGTGTCCCTGTACCTGCTGAGCTGGGCCACTGCCTTCTGTGAGAGCAGGTGTGACCAGCCTGTTGTGCATGGATCCTGTTTCCAGTGGTGTTCCTTGTCCTTTGAATTTCAGGAAGTGGTGATGTACTGGAATGGTTGTTCCATCAAAGTAGGAAAAAAGGAATATTAGTTTGGGTCTAATGCAGTACCCGTGGGCATCAGGAGTCTGTTCAGGTGCTGCTCTGCTGACACCCCGTATTTTCAATTTACTGTGCCACCTCCTAGTGCCACTCTGTACCCTTTGTGTCCTGGTAGCCACCCAGACCAGTTCAGAGAGGGAATCCACAGTACAAAAGAAGAGATGTGGGCAAGGAGAGGGGATGTCAGCAATCCTTAGCTCTAGATTTGTTAAAACCCCTCTTCATCTGTCCAAACCCAGTCAGCACACAAATGAAGCAGCTCCTTTCCAAGACCTGTGGCAAAGACAGCCTTTGCAGTGTTTCCAGAGAGTTATTTGAACCTGCCAAACACATTTGTGCTGATGGCCTTAACCAGGATTGATCTCCTTATCTCCTGGGAGGCAAAACACTAACCCTCTGAATCACTCAGCGCTCGTAGTTTAGAGGTTGATAGTCAAAGGGGAAATATCTGTCATGTACGTTTTTAAATGACAGGGGTTTTACTGTAGCATAAGATGTTTGCAATTACTTACCAGCACCATTCAGCTAGCAAGAAAATCCTTCCCCTGACAGCTGTGTTTCCCAGTTTGCACTGGGCATCAAATCCAGGCAGAAAGGACCAAAGTTAGGAACACACCAGAGAGGAGGGTTGTGCCAAGGCTGGAAATGTATATTAAAGAAAATAGTCTAAATGAGATGGTGGAAATATCCCTTATAAACATGCTGAAAGTGGAATAGAGAAACTCTGCTTTACTCCTGCTGTTCTCTGGAGCAAGCATCACCACAAAGAACTTCTCTACTGTCTGTTCCTGTTGAAAGACAGCTGCTTGATAAGGGCATGAGTGCTGGACCTCCAGTTCATGAACAGGGGGCTCTGAGGGTTCTGCAAGCAGTGGGGTGAGAGCTGTGGAGAACCTTTCAGACCTGGGAAAAGCTAGAGCAGGGTTTTATCCGCCCAGTGGTGCAGCTGTGGAGAGCTGGGTGGAGGGAGCTGGGGCAGGCGACAGTTTCCAGTGCCTGAGCCCGGCCTCACAGGCGCTGCCAAGCCACGGAGCACAGAGGAATTTGTGCTATGCTAACCCACTGTTTGGGTGACTGAGAGGGTTAATGAATTAAGCTTACAATGAGAAGAATTCGGGGCTTGTAAATCAATCAGCCATACGGCACAGAGGGGTAGAGTTAAGAGGCTTTCCTTTAAAGATGAATTTCTTGGCAGCTTCAAGTGCCAGAGCAGACCAGCTGTATTACCTCACATTGCCTTTTGGGCAGATGGGAACCCAGAATAAATGTAACTCCACGCCCTGGTGCATGATGCGTCTTGTCCATTTGAGTTTTCTGAAAAAGCTAAATGACATAAGGAATAGAGACCTGTGGTCTTCAGGAATAAAATCCATGGTCAGTTAAGTGCTCACAACCACACACACTTGCTGTGAGTGCAGGATTAGAGCTGGACAAGGCTTGGGGCTCACACCTGATGTGACCACCCAGCCTCTGTTGTCTGTAACCAAGAGGCAGCAGCGCTTCCTGATTTAAGAGCAAGAGGAAGGTGAGGTTCCTGCCAAGAGAAACACTGCAGGTAGAGAGGTACCACTCTCCCTCTGTGCCCTGCTCCGTCCCACCTCACAGCAGTGGCTGGGTGTTACAGCACATGGGTATGGGGTGTTGCCTGTCGTGGCTGGAACAAGTTCTGCATGTACAGCCGAGCCTGGGCAGGCACAACAGCAGCTTTTGCTCCCTGTCTGCCCTTGGTGCAGTGCTGCTGGCAGGGGCAGGATGCCATCCACTGCACACCCTGCTGCCGTGCCCTGCTTTGTACTGGCACTAATGCCTAATGCTCCCATTTTGGCACTGCTGTCCACAGTGACCAGGCATTGGGACTGCGAGTGTTCTGCAGTCTTGACCTGACATCTGCATTCCTGTTTGCAGTTCCTGCTTCTTCAAATTCCATCCTCTGTGCCCATGATAATGCCCAAAGCCTTCGCAATCCTAGGCCCTGTAACAACCCATCCTGCAGATGAATTAACACAGGCTGACTGCATGCACCACATCTCTGTTGGGGCAGGGTCACGGGTTGTGGCAGCATCAGTTTTTGCAGTGCAATTTGCTTTTCTTTTGGCTGGGAATAATCTTCTATTTACACTGCTCTGGGACTTCCTGGAACTCAGCAAGGGCAGATCTGCAGCACCACAGCATACATGTGTGTTCCTCATGGGGAGGGCAGAGTGACCTGCCTGAGCACCAAAGCCAGAGTAGGCATCACCTCTTGCCATCAGATCTTCTCTTTAAAGCATCCCCAAGGTCTAAACTCCGTTTTTCCTTTACACATTATTGATAGCTCCTGTCCCACAAGCAGGTGTTTTTCACTGACCCTTTTATGAGGCACAAGCCCGAGTGCTGCAAGTGGGAGGCAGGGCCAGGCCGGTGGGGACAGGGCAGTGTCACTGCTGCTCTTGTGCCAAAGGGTCCATCTGCTGGTAAGGACCAACAGCACAGCTTTTCTGGGAAGTTCATTTGTGCCAAAATGTATCCATGTCCTCCTCTGTACATCTGGGTTCAACCTTACAAGAAACTCCTTTTTCTGAAAGCAAGGTTGACTGAGGCTTTCTTGCCTTTTTCCCTAGATCTGGTGCTGTACTGTGAAGCCTTTCTGACTACGTACAGGACATTTATTACCCCTGAAGAGCTCATCAAGAAGCTGCAGTACAGATATCCTTTTACTAGTGACAGTTCACTCCCACCAGGAATCAGAGCTGGACAGTTGTCATGGAGGGAGCTGGTGGCAAGTTTTTTGGTCAAAAGCCTGCTGGCAGCATGGTCAGTGATGTGCTTGCCCTGATGGTGTCCCAGGCAGGAATTCCTTCCCCTCCAGTCTCTCCAATGGGAATTGCTGCAGGCCAGGTCCAGTCACAGTGGATACTGGACCTGAGAGTTGTCTCCTGAGGGTCCTGGCTAGGAAGAGGAGCAATTCGGGGTTTCTGTATGTCACTGGGGACCTGGTCTTTTATTTGGGACATCTCATTTGTAGAGTGGGGACCAGAGCACCTTCTGGCTTCCAGAGGGGTCCTGGGCATTGCCTGCATGGGCAGGTGTAGTTTAATATTAGAGATGATTAAACCATCAAGACCTTGTCTCTCTTACTGCAGTAAACTCAGCCATGAAGATGCTGTGCTCTTGGCCTCCCAGTCCTGAACTGAGCTTGTAGCTGGTAACAAGGCAGGGCCCTGATGTGCAGGGTGAGCATTCCTGGCAGAGGATGGAGAAGGCCTCTCCCTGAGCAGCCTGCTGCCATTCCTTGCCCTTGGCCCCTTTCCCGTGGCTCCTTTCCCTGCCAGCGGAGCAGGGCAGGGTTTGGGTCCGGGCAGTGCCGAGGCCCCGTGGGCTCTGGTGCTGTGCACCCACGTCAGAGGGAGCCTGACGTCAGCGTGTCCTGCTGCAGCTCATCAGTGCCATCTGCAGCAGAGCCGCTGCTCCGCCTGGGACCGGCGGCCAAGGGCACGGCACGGCTCAGCCCAGGTGACAATCCCATCTGGGGTATCCCTGCAGGCCCCTGCCAGTGCTGACTTACTGATAACCTTGTCCTCTGTCCCTTTGGCCACCTGGCAGAAGGTTTTTCAACCTGTGCTGTCTCCCCTGTCACTGTCCTCATTGCAGCAGATTGGGCAGCAAGGAAGGTAGAGATGACATCTGAGATCTGTTGAGACCAGATGCCACAGACCAGTGGGGGAGATCACTGCAGGGGAGTGCTGCTCATTAAATTCCACCTTAGAGAGAACAGTTTCAGGGTACACCTGCTCTGAATTCTGCCAGGTGAAAGCACCTCCTGACACCCCCTGCTACCAGCAGCTGGTGTCAGTTTAATACCATCTTAATTAGAGCCATATCAGTGTCCCTTATCTCCTGGAAATCGAACACCAGTTTCCATCAGGACAGAACAGTGTGGTGTTCTAATGTGGCTGCCCCATCCCTGGAAGTGTTCAAGGCAAGGCTGGATGGAGCTCCGAGCAACCTGGAACAGTGGAAGGTGTCCCTGCCCATGGGAGGCAGTGGAACTGGATGATTATTAAGGTCCCTTCCACCCCAAACCAGTCAATGATCTTATGGTTCCTCAAGGCAGCTGGGAATTGCACTGATGCTGGTCTGGCCACACTGAGTTGATTCTTTAATTTGCAACCAACATATGAGAAGTTTTGCCACTTCCCGGACACGTTCAAGAAGCGAGTCAGTAAGAACACCTTCTTTGTGCTGGTGCGAGTGGTGGATGAGCTGTGGTGAGTTGCCTTCTTCATTCTGGGATGCAGGGTCAGTAACACACAGAAATCTGGCAGCTGGGAAAATGTGGTTTTTAGGGAATATATGTTTTTTTAACCCTATCTGTAATGACAGCTGAAATCCCCGACCCTGACCAGCGAGACACCTGTAGTGCTGAACCCTTGTGTTGGAAGAACAGGTTCTTCCTGTGTGTCCTAACTGGGTCAGTGGTTTTAAAATAACAAGTAAAAGGGGAATCTCTGGGAAAGGAAGAGCTGGGAAGAAGAGGAATTCCAGTCACCCAATTCTGCTTGTAGGAAAGAGCAGTGACACTCAGTACAGATACAAACCCCAGAGTTTGGTGTCTTAGCCCTGGATTTTCCATCTTCCTCTCAGCTTGGTGGAATTGACGGAGGAAATCCTGAAGCTGCTGATGGACCTGGTGTTCCGGCTGGTGTGCAGTGGGGAGCTGAGCCTGGCCAGAGTGCTGCGCAAGAACATCCTGGACAAAGTGGACCAGAAGAAAATGCTGAGCTACGCCAACTCCATCAAACCTCTCGCGGCCCGAGGCGTGGCAGCCAGGTGAGGGAAGGTGCACATAACCATGTCTTGGTCCTCTGAGAGCCAGGGCATCCCTTCCCTGGGAACACAAGAGTTTCCTCAGTTCGAAATACGAGAAAGATAAGAAAACAGGTCACATTTTCTGAGCCTTTGTACTTCCTCCTTGTTTTTCACAGGCCAGGGACACTGCATGATTTCCACAGTCATGAAATAGCCGAGCAGCTGACCCTGCTGGATGCTGAACTCTTCTATAAAATCGAGGTACAGAGATAAGGATGGGCTGAGGGCAGTGGGAGGGATTGGACCCTCTGCAATTTCTGGTATTCCCTGCCAGCTCTCCCAGACACCTGCTGGATTGTAGGGCACAGCTGATCTTGTGTCAGCAAGTGGCTGTGAACACAGGCTGCAGCTCGGAATCTTGGGGTAGAAATCCCGTTTTAATATGTGGTGTTTTCCCACCTCTCTCCTCTTCTTCCTTGGCAGATCCCAGAAGTTTTGCTTTGGGCAAAGGAACAAAATGAAGAGAAGAGCCCCAACCTGACACAGTTCACAGAGCACTTTAATAACATGTCCTACTGGTAAGGAGCTCAGAACAGCCATGGCACTGAACTGTGCTTAACTTCCAATGCCTTGCAAATATTCCAGATATTCCTCGTAGGCTTGGGTTCCTTTGTTACAAATGGGATAATATGTATTTTTGGCCTGGAAGTAGATGCAGAGCACTTATCAAAGACCCCCAGAGCACAGCAGAAATAAAATTCTGGAGGATTGTGGAAGGCCTTGTAACCCAGAGGAAATAATTATCAGTATCACTGAGCCCTTGAAACAAACATTCCCCATGCAAATAAACGCACTCTGTGAAATTGCCCTGTCTTTGCTGTGGATTAGAATGCTCCATTTAAGTTGGAGGTATTGTGAACTTTTTAGTATTGGCTCATCCCTGTCAGTGATGAGTTTTCTTAATGAAACATGAGGAAATCTGAGCTCTGCTTAAGTAGGTTTATCTTTTATTCTGTCTGTCTTCCAGGGTCCGTTCAATAATTATGCTACAAGAGAAAGCCCAGGACCGAGAGAGGCTGCTCCTTAAATTTATAAAGATTATGAAGGTATCAGCTTGGTTTTTCCTGTGAATCACACACACTGCTGCTTAAAGGAGCAGGGGAGTGGGGCCCTCTGCTTGGTAGAGCTGTTTGATGCTAGAAGGCTTTTCAGAGCTCTCAAGTAACTGGAATATTCTCCTTCTTTACAGCACTTACGAAAGCTGAATAATTTTAATTCCTATCTGGCCATTCTTTCTGCACTGGATTCTGCACCCATCCGAAGGCTGGAGTGGCAGAAGCAAACCTCAGAGGTGAGGAGCAGTGGGGGCTGTGATCTTTGGGAGAAGGGTAAGTGTGGTTATGTGTGAAACATCTGAGTGGTTTAACAGCTCAGCAGTGTCCCGGGGTGGAGGGATGGTGGATGACTGCTCTGCAGCGGGTAAAATGCCACAGTGCTGGAGGCCTGCAGCGTGGCTGGGCCTTCTGAGCTGCACGAGTGCCAGCACAGCCACAGGGGACAACAGCCTCCTCCTCCTCTTCCTCCTCCTGCAGCCCAAGGCTTGGGGAGGCTGAAGGCAGCGATGTTCTGCGTGAACACCCCAGGGTCGGGCTGAGGAAATCAGCTGGAGGTGTTTGCAGGATGATATTACCTCCCTGCTCTGTGCGGCTCTCTGGGGGGAGGTGACAAAGCAAATGGGTTTGCAGCAGCAAAGACAGGTGTCACCACAGGATTTGTGTCCTGCAGGGCCTGGCTGAGTACTGCACCCTGATCGACAGCTCCTCGTCCTTCCGCGCCTACCGGGCAGCCCTGGCCGACGTGGAGCCCCCCTGCATCCCCTACCTGTGAGTGGGCAGTTCCTTCCTCTGCCATTGCTTCCACACATTAGAATGGTTCCTTCAAGGATTTCTCAGCAGCTGCTGCTGAGCTCAGCCCTTGCCTTTTGCCCAGCATCTGGGGTAAGGCAGCACTGTGCCACGTCAGCCCACAGGCCCTCTCTGGAGCAATTTGTCTGGGCCAGGGTGGCCAGCTGGGGGTGTTTGCATCTTTGGATGTGCTGCTGGGGAATGTTTCCCTCTGGATAAGGTTGCCATTTTGGTGGCAGTGGGAGGCTGTTGTTGGGCTGCCTTTTGGCTGGCCACCCTGCCTTGTGTGACTAACCTCTGTGTCTATTTGCCTACTCCCTTGGCCTGCTGCCCCTTTCCCTCTTTCAGAGGCCTGATTCTGCAGGACCTGACCTTTGTCCATCTGGGAAACCCTGATTACATTGACAGCAAAGTGAACTTTTCCAAGCGCTGGCAGCAGTTTAACATCCTGGACAGCATGAGGTGCTTCCAGCAAGTGTAAGTGCAGCAGTGGGGGCTCTGAGCTGGCTTTGGGGCACCACCGTGGGGATTGGGGCGGGGAGCTTGGACATGGAAGCCCCCGTGCAAGGGGGAAGGGAGATGTAAGGAGAGCTGGGAGCAACAGGGCTCTAATCAGTCTCCTTCCCTCTCTAGGTTGGATAAACATTGTGAGGACATTATTCTGATATTAGTTTTGAGATCCAGACAAGTTTTGCCATTGCTGGTTCCTGTGTTCTCTGGGATATTTGGGGTTTTCTTCAGTGCTGTCTTGCAGCAGAGGCAGCAGATCCAAGTGCTGATTTCTGTGTGATAGGTGCCTTTTTCCCCCCAGTTCAGCGATGGGTTTTTCCCCTTTGTGGTGTGACAGCACTGTCATGAGTACATAGTGCTGGATGTCCTCAGAGCAGGACAGGGGTGGCCCAAAGCTGGGAGAGGTCCCCAGGTAGCCCTTGTTTAACTTCAGCTCCTCTTTGGTTTTCCAGACATTACGACATCAAAAGGAACGACGACATAGTGTCATTCTTCAACGACTTCAGCGACCACCTGGCTGAGGAGGCCCTGTGGGAACTGTCCCTGAAAATCAAACCTCGGAACATCACGAGGCGGAAAACAGATCGGGAAGAGAAAACCTAGGAGGAGGGGTTGTGCGAGGAGAATTGCTCCGCAGAGGCGCCGAGGGCAGCTATGAGACTGGAGTTCAATGTTTGTACCTGCCACTGGATGACACACCCTCCCTCCCAGCTGGCAGCCATCCCTGGGGGTGGGAATGCCGGGTGCTCGCAGCCGGCCGGAGGCGCCGGCGCAGCCGCCGAGGGCAGAGATCGGCCGGTGCTCGCTGCACTCGCCCTCCTCCTCCTCCCGTCCCTCTGTGCCATGAACCAGCTTTAACCCCGGGGACAGAGCTGTGTGGAAGGAGCGTCCCACGCAAGCGTGCTGGTGGTTTGCTGGCCCGTTGCATCCAGGTGTACCCTGGCTCTTGTTTCCATCCGCAAAGCAGGGGCAGCAGGAGCTCAGCACCCACTGACTCATCTCCGGAGCGGCGTCGGGCAGCAGCAGCCGTGGAAGCCAAGGGTTGGAGTCTCCCCTGCAATGCCACCTTCCCAACGTGTTCACGAGGATGGAAGCGTCTCCCGCTGCCTGCCAGAGGAGCTCTGCTGTCAGAGAGCTGCTTGTGTTTACAGGGGTCTTGGCTCACCCCAGATCTCTGGCGCCTTCTTCACGGGAGGAAGGCACCGGTCATAGATATGGAAGAGGCACTGAAAATGTGGGCAGGGACCCGCCATCTCCAGTCATCACATCCCCCTCCTCCTCTCAGATCTCATTATTTAAGCAACGGTAAATCCCTCTGAACCTGGAAACATGGACTGCCCGGGTACTGGGGGTCACCTGTCTGTGACCCCATGTCTCTTAGCGATGGTACTTAGCTTTTGCACAGGAAATGCTGTAGGATACAGACTGTACATACCTAGTGTTTAGAACCCCCTGGGGATTTTTGATGCATGTCTGAATACCGATGAGTTTATAGGAAAAAAAAAGTGCAAACCAGTCTGTACAAAATCCACAACCAGTGACAATGTTGTTCCAAGTGCTGGATAAAGGAGGCTCCGGGCGGCCAAGTGGGCACTGGCTGCAGAGCAGGGGCAGGAGCCTCGTGAAGGAGCCAGAGGATCCATTTCTGGGTTGGAAATGGGAACCAGGAAGGAGCCCTGTGCCCAGCTGAGCCACCCTGTCCTCCCACCCCACTCCTCTCTCCTCTCTCTGTTGCCAAATGTTTTTCTCCGGGGCTCCCCGTTGGGACCCTCGGTGCTGTGCTTTGAGACCCCCACTTTGGCAGGACCCCCAGCAGGTCCCTGTCCCCAGTCCTGCCGTGCTGGTGCCAGCAGGGCAGGGACAGCCCAGCATGGAAGGGCGAGGCAGGGGTGTCATTTCCCACACACAGTGTTAACCCCAGTCTGTTCAGTGTGCCTTATTCAGCCCTTCTGTCCCCCCTCTGTGTCCCACCCAGCGTGTCCTCCCCAGCACAGCCCCTGCCAGGCCATTTCACATCCCTCTTCTCTGTCCTGCTCCAGTGGTTTGCAGCTGGATCGTGGGTGTGAGTGTGCCCTGCAGGTTTCAGCAGCCTTGCAAGCCTCCCATCTCCCTGTCTTGTGGTCACAGGTTTTTACAGGGTTCTGACAAAATCTTGCAGGTTTAGGGCAGCAGCTCCCAAGGAATAGAGACGTGGAGTTCCACAGAGCATCCTTAATTTATTTCTCAATAGCAGCTCTGTGCCTGCTAAAGCCTCTGTTTGTTCTGGGTGAATCAGAGCTGCACTCCTTTCCTTCTCCAAACAGATTGCAAAGCCTTGGCCGGCTCTGCCTGACCCTCAGGAGGGAGCGACAGCCCGGGGTTGTACCCAGCTTGGCTATTTCCCTCAACATTCAGGCATGGGACTCATACAGTGGCCAAGCACAGAGAGACCCCCTGCCCACGAGGGCATCTTCTGGGGGAGGGGAGTGTGGGGTTCAACACAGTTCTGTGCAGCCCCAGAGCAGGAGGAGCAGGAATCTTTTGTGCTGAACCACAGTGTCCGAGCCAGAACACTTCAAAAGTGGTTTATTTTCATGGCACTGAGGGCACTGGAGCTGTGTGTTGTGTCCAGCCAAGGCTTTGCAATCCCCAAAGGCTTCCCAGGAAGTAATGCCCATGTTTCCTTTGTAAATAAGGTCTTTTAAAAGCCCAGCGTGGCGAGGTGGTGAAAAGGCTGATGAATACACCCAGGATGTGGTGTGGGCTTCACCCTGGTGGCTCTGAGCAGCTCTTGGGTGCTGTGGCCAGGCTCTCCTAGGAGAGCCGTGTGTGGTGGTGGCTCTGGAATCACAACCCTGGGGGTTCAGAGGGCAGAGGGACAGGAGGGGGCAGCTTGTCTTCATCCAGCCGAGTGACCGTGGTACGTGAGGGGTGAGCAGGTGGCTCGTGGGTTGGGCTCACAGGGTGGCAGTGACTGGGGTTCCACAGGGCTCCTTCCTTGGCCCTGTGCTCTTCAACATCCTCATTAATGACCTGGACACAGGACTGGAAGGGATGCTAAGGAAATCTGCTGACAACACTAAATGTGGGCACCACAGTATAAAAAAGACAGGAAGCTATTAGAGTGTTCAAAGGAGGCCATAAGGATGGGGAAGGGTCTGGAGGGGCCTTGTGAGGAGCAGCTGAGGGCACTTGTTCAGCCTGGAGGAGACTGAGGGGAGACCTCACTGTGGTCTTCAGCATCCTCACAAGGGGCAGCAGAGGGGCAGGTGCAGATCTCTTCACTCGTGACCAGTGGCAGGACCTGAGGGAACGGCTGGAGCTGAGTCAGGGGAGGTTTAGGCTGGATATCAGGAAAAAGTCTTTCCCCCAGAGCGTGGTGGGGCACTGAAGAGGCTCCCCAGGGCAGTGGTCACAGCACCAAACCTGTCTGAGATCAAGAAGCGTTTGGACAATGCTCTCACATGGTGGGATTTTTGGGGTGTCCTGTGCAGAGGCAGGAGTTGGACGCAGTGACCTTGATGGGTCCCTTTCTAGTCAGCATATTCTGTGATTCTGTGATCAGGGTGTTCCCCTCCTCCCCTGCCAGTCAGAGCTGTTCCAGGTTCTTCCCTGCACTTGAACCCATGAGCCCAGTTAGTACTGAAGGAGCGTGGGGACAGCAGGTCTCAGTGGCCACAGCACTCCATTCAGTGGGATGGGGCTGAGCCCACCGGCTTTCCTCCGCCTTCTCCCCTTCCTCTGCTGTCATCCCCAGCTGAGCAGTGTCCCAGCCACAGCTCCTGGCTCATGTCCCAACCTTGGGCCAGGCTTGCAGGGCTGGAGGGACCCTGAAGGAGGGTCCCCTTGCCTGGAGCAGCTTCAGGTTTGCTGAGCAGAGATCCCCCCCCCCTCGATCTCGAGGAGCAGTCCCTGGGGAGCAAAAGCCCCAGAATATCCCCGTGCAAGACTGGCCACCCAGTGTGTTCCCATCTTGCAGGCAGCCTCCTCAAGGCCATCACCTCTTTTTTGGGAGAGGGAAGAGTGTGAGTCCCCTCTCCACCTGGGGCAGGGAGTGGGGAGAAGCGATGCCCCCAGTCACCAGCCCCCTGCCCCACTCCCAGGCCTCTCCCCCCAAGCAGTTCCGTTGTATTATAGATTTACCACTAACCCCGATGGTGGCATCTTCCTGCGAACATTTCAGACCTGTAACTTTTATATTAAAGACAAATAAAACACCAGTAACGAACCTGCCTGATGATCCTGTTTACAGTGCATGCACAGTCTGTGGATTAAAGTGACAATCGAATCCGCCTCTGGCACTGGTGTGGCCTCGTGTTTTCTCATGTGCTCCCTGTGGTTCTCCTCTGCCCATGGCTCTTTTTCCCTTTATTTTCTCACTGTAAAGTTCTTCCCTCCCTCTGCCAAGATGGCTTTGCCCCAATACAGGCCATACACCTGGGAGGGGAAATCTTCTCCTGTCACCTTCTCTGGGCACCGGTGTCCCCCGTGTCAGGGGTTTTGGCTGCCCAGCCCCCGGCGTGTGCCCAGCCCGTGCAGTGGCCGTGTGCCGGCAGCCGAGGGCTATAAATAACCCCTGCAGCGGCCGAGCTGCTCTGCGGTGCTATTTCAGTCCTGGACAGGGTTCAAAATTCCTCTGGAAATAATTGTCATGGGCCAGCTCAGGAGGAGAATGCCCAGACACTGACTGGGCACGTGCCCCCCGTGCCAGGGCTGAGCTGTGGGGCCGCATCCCACGGGCGCAGCACAGCGGGAGGGGTCTGTCCACAGCTCATTGTCCCCCCAGGCAGCTCGGCCAGTGGCACCCCTGGGCCTGGGGCCACGTGGAGACTCCCCTTCCCCAGTGTCCTGAATGGGCTGGAACCCTGGCGCCCACCTGCTCTTGGGAAAACCCTGATTTCAGCTATAGCAGGAGACCTTACCTGTCGCAGTGGTTGAATCCACTGCAGGAATAACCAAGAAGCCACAGAGCCCCAGAACAGTGGAGGTCCGCTGGTGGGCAGGCTCAGAGGTCTAAGACCACCCCCTTTTACCCTTTTTAAGTTCATGTTCTAGATAGTTCTCCTTTCCCTGATACCCCACTGGTTCCCGGGTCCCTTGTTCCACCCCTCGCCTTTCCCACTGGTCACTGTCTGTCACCCCACTCCCTCTCCACTCCCTGGCTCCCAAAGGATAGGCTCTGATGTTCTGCCCCTCCCTCGGTGCCGATCTGGATAAAAACCCCGGACCGCTCAGTGTTCTGTGCTCTTTGTTCTGGGATCCCTTCGGGCGGGGATCTCAATAAACCCCTCGGAACTCCATACAAAGGACCCCTCCCGTCTCTTTATCCCCAGGCTCAGTGTGTGTGTGTGGCTGCGAGTATTCCACCTTCTACAGTGTGTCAGAGTGTGTCCGAGTGTGTCCGAGTGTGTCAGTGTGTCCGAGTGTGTCCGAGCACGTTCGCACAGCACCGCCCGGAGCGGCTCCGGCGGGACGCGATCGGGATGGACGCGCCGCTCTTTCCACCCCCCTCACACCCAGCGCATCACTTACCCTGAATTTTGTGGTGGACAAAGGTCATGGCAAGGGGAGATGTAGCTCCTTGGTGTGCAGAGAAAACAGAAGCTTTGTCTACAGCTGTACTTTATTTCAATCTGGAAGCAGCAAGAAGGTGGCAATGCAGTGTGTGTGTGTGTGTACTTGTGCGTGCAGAACTACTGCAGAACTGCATACATGGGTTTGTATCTTCTCACATCATTAATGACCAGTGAGGGCTTCCCACACACTTGTTACTTTTGCTCCACGTCCGAGCCCAATCCTACAAGATGCTCCCTCTGCACCAGAGTCCCATCTGGCAGCTCCAAGGGACAGCCCACAGCAATGGGATTCAGCATCCTGCAGCGAGCGGAGCGTGATCCCGCCCTTGGATCCGACATAGCTCCCTGCCCAGAGCTGGATCCAGCAGGACACGGCACCGGCATCTGGTCTGGCTTCCTCCTGCCCTCGCCGGGGCTCGCAGGGCTGAGCAGATGGCTGAAGGCTCCGGGGCAGCTCCTCGGCCCGCCAGGAAGGACGGACGCTGCCCCGCAGTCCCAATAACACTTCGTTGTCACCCGTTTCCACACAAGGCTGCGGCAACTTCACGTGCCCGTGCCCCCCAGGCGGTGAGCCACAAGGAGTACTCGGCACACATCATGTCCCTGAGGCTCAGGGTCCTTGTCACAGATACAGGGACACCAGGACATAGATGATCCAGGTGATGGAGGCGAACAACCCGAAGAGGAGGCTGAAGAGGACCAGTGACTGCGCCTTTCTGGATGCCACGTATGCCTGGGCCACGTCCCCACGGGCGAGCGCAGCCCGGGTCTGGCGCAGGGGCGAGAAGGGGAGGGGTTACAAGAGACCCGCAGCACCAGGAGGGGCTTCGAGGCTGCCCGGTGAGTCCTTCCTTACCTCATGGGAGTAGACGAGGGCCATGACCCCGGTCACCAGGCAGCAGAAGAGGGTCACCAGCACTGACTCCACCATGTAGTCCTTGGGCAACTGCTGCCCGCGGCCGGCGGGCAACGGCCCCGCGCCCGGCTGCGCGTTGTACTGCGGCACAGGGCGGGTGATCAGAGCTGCGAGCCCCCTGGGTGTGCTCCCCTCCCGGGCTGTGCTGCTCAAGCATCACTTGGGGGCACCGCACGGAACCCCACAAACCCGGGAGGGGAGATGAGGGGTGACCCCCGCTGCAGAGCGGGGCAGGAACACATCGGGGTGGGAGATACGTACGGTGGTGT
This sequence comes from Corvus kubaryi, assembly GCF_017639235.1. Classification (NCBI taxonomy): domain Eukaryota; kingdom Metazoa; phylum Chordata; class Aves; order Passeriformes; family Corvidae; genus Corvus; species Corvus kubaryi. The sequence continues at coordinate 87,088 of NW_024581569.1, forward strand.
AGGGCAGGGGCCCGGCCGGGATGCCCGGGGCTGGGAAGGACCGCGGTCCGGGCCCCGGCTGGTAAAAGACGGGCGCTTGCTGGGAGAAGCCGGCTGGGAATGGCGGGTGGAGGTGGTGAAAGCTCTTCGGGTCCGGGGGCGAGTAGGGCGGCGGGGCCCCCTCGAAGGCTGAGTTGGTGACCACCGACACCACCACGGGCCTGTCCCCAGGGCCCGCGGGGGGCTCGCTGCGGGTGCCGGAGGTGGGCAGTGCCCCGGCTGCTCCGCTGCCACCCCCCTGCTCCGCTCCCCGGGCTGTGGCGCCGGGGCCCTGGGGCCCGGCTGGCGGGTCACCGTCCATCCCGCGGAGACGCCTGCGGGGACAGGGAGGTTCTGCTGGGACGCGACATTCCCGGCACACCCACCCCAGGTTCGGGGCTGGGATCGGGCTGCCCATGGGACCCCCTTGTGCCACCCCCGGGGCCGCGGCCGCCCCGAGCCCCCAGAGCCCGGTCCCCTGCCCGCCCCAGCGCCCCATTCCCGGCCCCACTCACGCCGGAGCCCGCGGGGTTCCAACTGCCGCCGGCCCCGGTACGGCCCCGGTACGGCCCCGGTACGGCCCCCGAGCCCAGCGTGGCCCCGCGCGGGCGGCGGGAGCGCAGCCGGGGCCGGTTAATCATTGACCCGCTGTTTGCCCGGGGCCTGCGGGCGGGGCCGCCCCGGGCCGGCCACCTCGGCCCTCAGCGCTGGGGGGCTCCGGGTGCGGACGGGCCGGGACCCCGGGGAGGCAAAGGGGGGGTGTCTGCGCTGCCCCCGGCCAGAGGGTCCGAGGTCCATCGCGGCCGATGGAGCCGGGCCTGGGCTCAGGGCGGTCACGGAGCTTCACAGCGATTTGTTCACGTTTAAACTTATTATTTGGTTTTGCTTTAGAATATTATATTTACATGTCGACTGTGGTGTGTGTTCTGGCTCTATTTATACACAAAATGTATATAAAATTCTGTGTATATTAGCTATAGCTATTCATATTTAACACGTGCGTGTGTAGATATCTGTATCACACCCCACGCACAGGACGTGTGTGCGCACTCTGTGTGTCCGTGTCTTACCCGTATGTGTATTTGTGTGTCCTGGTGTCTCTGGTGTTCAGGTGTTCCTTCACAGTTCCCGTGTACCGCGCTCTGCACACACCTGCGTGTGCACCCCTGGCTACAGGTGTAAACACACCCGTGGGTGCAGGTGTGAAACACACGGGAGCAGGTGTCACACACACACCCGGGGGCCGGCGTGCACTCAAACGCTCACACAAGTGCCTGGGTAAGACAGCGTTGTCTGTAATAAGGCAGAGATGTCCGGCTGTCCATCTGTCCGTCCGTGTGCCCGTCCATCTGTCCGCCCACCCATCTGCCCACCCCTCCGCCCGTCCATCCATCTGTGCGTCCATCTGTCCGTGCCGACGCTCCGGCCTCGGGGCTGAGACCGGCCCGCTCAGCGCACGTGGCCCCGCCCCCTTTCGCAACCCCGCCCCCTTTCGGGGCCACGCCCCCTTTCGTAACCACGCCCCCTTTGTTGCCCCGCCCCTTTTCGTAACCCCGCCCCCTCGTGCGGCCCCGCCCCGCCGGCCCCGCCGTTCCTCCCGCCATGGCGTCCGCCGGCGGCCCGGACGCGGAGCGGCCTCACCCCAAGCCCTTCCTCATCGGCGTCAGCGGCGGCACCGCCAGCGGCAAGGTGAGGCCGCCGTGCCGGGGGCCGTGCGGGCCGTGCTGGGGCTGACCCCCGCCCCGGCCGGTCCGCGTGGCGCGGGAGCTGCGCGGCGCCCGCCGGGACATCGCCGGTGCCGGCCCCGGGGCTGGGCGAGCGCCGCTCGCTCCCCGCGTCCCGGCACCGGGGAGAGGTCGGGCCGGGGCACGGGCCGGGCTGGGCGCCGCGGGAAGGGTCGGGGTCCTGAGACCCCGTGCCGCTCAGTCCACAGTGTGCGAGAAGATCATGGAGCTGCTGGGGCAGAACGAGGTGGAGCAGCGGCAGCGGAAGGTGCTGATCCTCAGCCAGGACAGCTTCTACAAGGTGCTGACGGCCGAGCAGCAGGCCAAGGCGCTGAAGGGACAGTACAACTTCGACCACCCGGGTGAGCCGCTCGCCATCCTGGCCCCAGCAGGGTTCAGTCGGTGCTTGGAGCGCAGCTGGGTCTTGCGGGAAGTGCAGGAAGTGGGAAGTGTTGGGAGAACAGAAATGTGCTTTCCCCCACCAAAACATCCGTTTGTCCCTACCCTTGTGCCCGTTGTTACTGACGGCCCTTCTGGAGCCATGGAGAGATGCGGAGCATCCCAGCCCATTCCCCGCTCTTGAGAGGCTCCGTAATAAACCACATCATTCCCAAATCCTTTCCTGTTATTTCTTGTCCACACAAACAGCTGCTCCCCTCGCCCGGGGGAGTGCTGTGGATTGTAGGCGGGACAGGGAGCTGCCCTCGGCTGAAGTCTGGTGCCTGTTGGGTGGGTAATGGAAACCATGAAAGATGCCTGAGGTTTTCCAATTGGCTCTTGACTAACAGACAAACAAAGTTGCACAAAATTACACAATTACTAAGTGGGTTGATAAAATTATAAAATGACCAGCTTCACCTTTGGGATCTTAATTTCATTGTGTTGTAGTTGCAACTATTTCATTGTGTTGTTAGAAACAACAAACTGTCTCTTCCTTATCTCTGAAACCAAGCACAGCCATTGTCACTTGGGCAGGTAGTGTTGTGTTGCTACTGGTAGGAAAGAATAAGCCACAAGTTCCTTTTTTCTTGGTGAATACTGGGCAGAGGGTTTTTCCTTTGGGTCTGGAAAAATCCAAGCAGAACGCTTGATACAACAGCATCTGAAAGTCCTTCTCTTTAAACTTTCCTCTCACAGATGCCTTCGATAACGATTTGATGCGTTCAACCCTGAAAAACATTGTTGAGGGCAGAACGGTTGATGTACCAACGTACGACTTCGTGACACATTCTCGGTAGGCTCTGGCTTTGCCTGAAGTCCTGGGCTGTGTGGGGGTGTCCCCAGCCTGGGGATGGATCGCTTGGTGGTGGCACGAGGCCTGTTTGTTTAACAGTGTGCTCTGGCTGTTCTCTCCTGGCAGGCTGGCAGAGACGACGGTGGTCTATCCCGCTGACGTCGTCCTGTTTGAGGGGATCCTGGTTTTCTACAATCAAGACATTCGGGACATGTTCCACCTCCGTCTCTTTGTGGACACGGACTCTGACGTCCGGCTGTCCCGCAGAGGTAAAGCCCTGCCGTGCCCTGTTCCTTATCCACCCTCACCATGGGGCAACACTCAGTGCTTTTATCCCTCATCCCAGTTCTGCGAGATATGAAACGTGGGAGGGACCTGGAGCAGATCCTCACCCAGTACACCACGTTTGTCAAGCCTGCCTTTGAGGAGTTCTGCTTACCGGTATGGAGCCTTTAAGTAATTTAATTTGTGGGGTCTTTTTCTTTTTGGGAGGGGATAGAGGAGCAGGGTTGCCTGGGAATTAGCTGCTGTAGGTGCAGCAATGGTGGCTTTTGGTATCTGTATTTCACAAATCCCATGCTTTCCCCCCTGCCTCATGTCTTCAACCATTTTGAGCTGGTTGTTAAGGAACTGAAATGGTCCCTTCTGCTGGCAAAGCACTGTGGAAATGCCTCGAGCACGTTTCCTCACTGCTGGCTGCTGGGGCTATTTTAGTATGGGTCTCTCTGAATGAAACACTCCCACTCTCAGTTTATTCTTAAGTCTTGTAGGAAGAAAGAAAAGCTTGGTTTCCAGCAGCCTTTCTCAAAGGGAACACTGGTGAAAACCTGGGGCAGACCATTCTAGTTCTGCATGTAGTGTGGGGCCAATTTAGGTGCTCACATAATCAAATTAATTTGTAAAAAACCCTATGAGAACAAAATCCAGTATGTGGGTTAAAGAAGTTGGAAAAGGCTAACTCAGGCACCTCTTGCTCTAGATCAAAGGAATTCTGGGATTTTAAAACTAGTTCTTAGAAATGCTGAATTTGCCAGGTTTTTCCCAGCTGTGGGGGAAGAAAAAGCAGGAGTGCTATGGTAGAAAAGATCAACAAAACGTTATCAGAGGCAGGCAGGAATTTCACATGCACATTGGTTACCTTGGCTCTCAGCAGAGATTTAGCAAGGGCTTGCGAAATGCTGATTAAAACGAGCTCTTGGCAAACAGACCTTGCCTGAAATGGGCAATGTTTGAAGGCAGCTCAGAAGGGTAAAAGCAAGGACTCCACACCTGACCTGCTGCTTCTACCTGGTGACTCTCTGCAAAGAGACAGTAAGAACAATCTCTGGCCTTAAATCCAGTGCACATTTGCCAGTGTGATGCGTTAATTCATTTAGGTTGTTGCCGTGAAAGAGAGCCTTAACTTACAACCCTGGAGCACCAAGACCTTCTACCTTTGCCCATTTTTCTGGCCTTTGGTTGCTTCTTCCTGGAATGAAGCTGACTTTTCCCATTAACAGGCTCCACCGCTGTTTCTGTTTTGCAGACAAAGAAGTATGCGGATGTCATCATCCCCCGAGGAGTTGACAACATGGGTAAAAGGGAGTTGGGTTCCCTGATTTCCCTGGGGAGACACCTTTGGGGTTGGGAAGAGAGCAGGAGGCACGCTGCTGCCTTGAGTGCCTGCTCCTGAGGAAGGGATTTTTGCTGGAGGGGAGGGAGCTGCTCAGCCTGATCAGGAGGACCAGCTGCTCAGCCTTTGGAAGCCTCTGGAAAAGTGACCTGTTGAGGTCTGACCTCACTTGCAGGCAGCAGGCAGAATTTCATTTAAGGGCTTTGACACTTTACCGTGCCATAAATCAAGTCTCTCCTGATGGGAGAGAATTTGCTGAAAGTCCTTGCAAGGAGTTTCAAAGATAAACAGAGACTTTTATTTGATTTTCAATGCTTCCAGATAGTTGTTTATTAAGTCTTATCAGAGGAACAGAGCCACTAGCGTGACCCAGGTACAGCATAGAAGGAGGAAAAGTAGAAGTGAGTCCAATCAGCAAGATTTACACAGCCTTTTAAAGATATTTTAACCAATAGTTACTAAAAATGTACATTATTTTCACTTTCCTGCCAATTATTCAGTAACACGACTAGGAACTGCGGAATTTTCTATCCAGTCATTCCAAACCACTTTTACTGGAGAATATGGAGTAGTAGAAGAAGAAGAAGGTCTAGAGAACAACAACAATCCTCCATTTTGATATTTTTTACTCTTATCTATTTACTACAAAGAGAAGCCTAAAACCTCTAAATTTTTCACCCTGTGACAATCTTACATAGTAGTCTATCACCTAATTCACACCACTGTATTTTCTAGTTGTTGTCTGACTGTTGATAATTTTTTCCAAGGTTTGAAGCTAAAACAGTGTTGTTCAGGGGGGTAAGAACCCTTAAAAACAGGCAGAGAAATATTCTCGGCACTCTGGGTTCCTACAGGCTTGTTAAAACTTGGGTCGAGCAGGGCTGGATGCTCCACATTTTCTAGATAACTCAGCCAGGAAAGCCTTCATGTCCTGTATTCCCTGTTCCTCTCTGCAGTTGCCATAAACCTCATCGTGCAGCACATTCAGGACATCCTGAACGGAGACATCTGCAAGTGGCAGCGGGGGGCACTGAACGGGCACGGCCGGACGTACAAGCGGCCGTTCCCGGAGCAGGCGGAGAGCGGCGGCGTCCTGGCGGCCGGGAAGCGCTCCCACCTGGAGTCCAGCAGCCGCCCGCACTAACCCGGCACGTCCCAAGGGTTTGCCTCTGGTCCACACCAACACTGAAGACAACTTTGGGAAAGGACTTCCATGGAATGGTTGGTGAAGTGCCCTTTAAGTCGTCCTAGCAGCGGAGGGGATCCTGGTGGGAATCTTGTCTCAGAGGGGAGAGGAAGGGCTTGGCCATCTATCCCTCTTCCCTTCCAACCCCTCCCTATTCTCCCTGAGATGTCTGGAGTTGGTACTTGATGAACTGGTTAAAGGCAGTGCTACTTGCCTTTTTTTAATTTTCAAAGTGAGATCTAATGCTGAGACTCCCCTGAAAATTAAGCACTACCAGGTGACTAGTAAAATAGCCCATTCCCCTGACGACAGTCATCTGTAGCAGGAAAATCATCTGCCTCTTGGGTGTTTTTCTCTATCCAAGACTAGCTCACATGCTGTTCATTTTAACAAGCAGGTACAGCTTTTACTCTTCTCCGCCTTGTTGGCCCCTTGAGTTGTGGCCATGCTCTGCTGCTGGTCAGCCTCCTTCTAACCTGTGGGATCAGAGGGACTGACCTGTAGAGACACCTCTTCCTTGAGACAGGGGTGAGACAGAGGCTGTCTGGGACAAACGGGAACTTGCAGTTCACCAGGGGACAGGCCCAAGAAGTTGAGTGGTTCTGATTCCTAATTTATTCCTAAGCTCCTGAATCTTGCTACACTGTATGATTATTTTTTGTACCCAGATAGTGTTCTGTACCACAGTTACTGAATGTGTGAGCTTCAACTGGATTGAGTTGCTCATGGAAACAGAAACCTGACCTTGTCAGTATTAGTGTGTTTTAGTGCATTTCTGTACTGCTGGTTGCAAATTCTGCTGGGCAGAATCCGTCCACTTCCAGAGATGGCTGGTGAGGTCAGCAAGGGGGGAAACTGGGACTTGCAGGACCCTCCTGCTGGCACAAGCAGCTGCCTGGACATGTTCTACCCTCAGACAGGGTCAGAGCACTTGCCTTGCACTCCAGCAGCTTCAACTCAAGAATGTCTGGCTTTCTAAAAACAGCAGACAAGAAGTACAAACAGTGACATCCCAGTTTCTGTAGTTTACCCCAGAGAAGTGATACTGCAGCAGCGTGAAGTGTCTGTCTGGAAAAAAACAGCTGCAATGAAGTGCTGGTTGGACCTTTGAAAACGTCCTTGTGATACCGTTCTTGAGTCTGAACTTACGGTGTAATTTTAAGAATGAGGGTGGGAGGGAAATGTTATTAAGAGGAACTTTTTCATATTTACTAATTTTCTAAAAGCAGGGTTTGGCTGTGTTGGTTGTGGGTGTGTTACTTTGGCTAATAAATAAATGAACAGTGATCAGAAGTGACCATTTTTATAAAAGGTAATTCTGGTACTTGCACTATGCCAGCACAAAGGCATAGAAAGGAACACTGCTGGAGGGGCTCTTAACAGTTTTTTCTCCCCTTAACTCAGAATCACTACCTTTGGTTCTGCTGTGGCTGAAAATTTAGAGAAAAAACCCAGAACTTAAGAAATGCAGTTTGCACTTTCATCCCTATAGTCTTTTCAACACTGGCAAGGGGTGAAGGTTTGGTGTCTCAGTGATAGTTCAGTGGTACTTCTGCAGTGCCCAGGAGAAGGCAGATCATTTCCTGACTGCTGCTGGGTGCTGTTTAGCTCAGGGGGACATACTTGGAGTATGAGCTACTGCACTGAAGCATTAGCTCTCAGGGCTGATTACAGTAGGAGCAAAACAGTCACTAAAACCTACTTTGAATGACTGTGGTGTTGGATCATACCTTCCTCTGGGGGTGGGGGGGAGCCTTGAATAGCATTCGTTAGAGCAGTGAGGAACTGCGCAGCCAAGAGCCCCTGGGGCATGGGAATGCAGCTCTGGCAGCTTTGTGCTGCCCTGCAGGACCTGGAAATGGAATGTGGCCCAGGTACTACAGCCCTGCTTGGACACCTGCACAGGGACATCAGAAATTCCCCACTGAGCAATCCCAGTCCTTCACCTCTGCCTTCTCCTTCTCTGTGAATTCTCTGCTGGTGCAGGCCAGGCCATGGGCTGGGTTTCAGTGTTTTTACCCTGAACCCACGTGCACAAGTTGGAGCAGGTTTCCTTGTCAGCAGGATCAGTCCTACCTTGCCCAGAGTTCCTATTCCCATGGGATCTGAGGCGTAATGGCAATACTGCCACTGCTGGTAACAGGCCTCAGGCTTCAGATCAGTGCCACAAGGCCAAAGGATTCTTCTGGCTTTGGTTCAGTACATGGCTTGCCTGAAGCCTTGTTCAGCTGTAACAGCAATTTTTTAATGTCTTTTTATTTTGCTTATCTTCTTAAAAGTGATGCTTATGTCAGATGATTATAAATAGATAATAGTAACAAGTCATTAGTCTATGCAGAATGAACTATTTATAAATGTAGCTTAATGCTGTATTTACATAAATAGAACTGATAGCAGAGCACTGGAAGTTGGGGGCAAACAATGCATTGTTGAGGAATAGGGTCATGGAATGATGCTGTAAGGCTGCAGGGCCAGCTACTGCTTGTTAAAGATGGGCAAGGTTTAGAGCTGGGAAAACCTGGGTTTCAGGCATAACAAAGAAAACGAACAAAAGTATCTGATGTGTTGGAAAGAGTCCATTTATAGTGACTTGTATCATGGGATTGCAGACCACAGTGATAGAAAACACATGAAATAGCCCTAAATGCAATGTAGTGCCAGAAGGAAGAAACCACCATCATACTCCGGGAAAGAGAAGAAATTGTTGCAGCTCTTCCCAGCAAAGGAGCTGGGATGCTACTGACTGAAGTCAGCAACCTTCACACCCTGAGGGGCAGTGAAGGGTACATGTAACAGGGGCAGAAACTGGGAACTGTGCTCCTAACAGCTGTATTACTGTTGAGACCTTTTCTGTAACAGTGTTCCTTTCTTTTCTTCTCCTGTAATCATTAGATCTGGACTACCACAAAATATCTGATGGGACTGTTATAAGATTTCCATGATGTTAACAATAAACTCTTGACTTTGCACAGAAGGTGTTTCCTTTTGCTGTGACAAGGCTGGAGTGGTCACTGCTTTCGGATGAGGATGTTCCAGGTGTCCTTCCAGCGCAAGGCCTTGAGTTCCGTGAGGGCCAGCGCGGGCTGCCCGTAGGTCACGGGGCTGAAGGTGCAGTACACAAAGTACACCGAGGAGAACCAGGCTACAAGCAGTGCACTGAACATGCTCTTGAGCAGCACAGATCTGGGATGAGAGAGGGAAAGAGCACTCAAGTTACATCAAGGCTGGCCAAACACTTCATGCAAAAGACCTGTGCCTGGCAAATGCCAGGGTATGGCCACTGCTAGAAAAACCACTGCTTTCCCTGCAGCAGCTTGCCCAGGTGACAGGCCTGGAGAAAGAACTGTGCCAGTCCTCCTGTTCAAGAGAACTTTTCTGCTGAAGCTGAATACCTGCAGAGATGATCGGCAAGATGCTGCAGTACCACGGGAATGAGGAGAATCTGGAATGTGAGAGCAGGCAGGTAGTGGTACAGGAAAAGTGTTTTCTCCATCAGGAAGAAGGGCAGGTAATTCACAGCCCAGCCTCCACCACAGATGCCTCCCGCTGACACCCAGAGCTGCCAGGCATCTGCAGGAGACAGGAGATGGGCATGTCAGAGCAGAACAAGCCACAAGCCTCCACCTGGACACACACACACAGTGCAATCAGACCTTCAGGGATGTCGTAAATCTTCCTCCTTCGCCGTAGCAAGTACCACAGGGACAGACACAGGTAGATCAGAGCAGCAGCATTAGCTGAAGCCCAGGTGGCAACATTCCCAAGGAGGTGGATCTGGGCCTGCAGGATACATGATGGTCTAAGCCAGAAGCAGGAACATGTTGTGGTTTTTTTAGGTAAGTTTAAGTATTACCTACACAAACTTGCTAAATTAAGCTCCAGAATGTGCCTGCCTAGTAACCTGGAACAAAGCTGGTTGATAAACTTTGCTGCTTTAAGACTTGTGTAATGGAAGGCATTTAAAATATGCTATTGGAGATGCACTCATCTTCTAAATGAAATCAAGAATGGAAACTATTAAACTGCAATTTACCTTTAAAAAAAAAAAAAAGCACAAGCAGTCATGATTTAATGAAAAGCAAGTACTGTCAAAGCTGTATCTCATGCTAAAATAAATATCTCACCCCTTGTGGAAAATGTATTAATACAGGAAGAGTCCCTTGGCTGGAAGCTGCAGCTCTGCTCTGACTCCCTCTCCTGGAGCTCACATCTGAGCTGTTCTGCTTTCTCAACAGCTTCACAGCTACTTCTACCTCTTGTACTTACCCCCGAGGTCGGGTGGAGCCAGTAGGCAATATTGGTGTCCATTGTGATCCAGTCCAGGGCAGAGGAGCTGTACTTATGTTCTGTGTCTTCATTTTTTAATGTGAGTATTTTCCACTAGAAAAAGAAAGGTGAACAGAAGGCTTTCAGAATTGGAATAACAGGTGGGATAGCAGGCATGGGTGAAGAGCTCCAGATGTAAGATGTTAAGTTCCTAACCTGGGAGTGGAGAAACATTTTGCATATCTCATGTGGATACTGACCAATACAACAGTTTTATTTTGCTATCAAATGATGCACTTTCCTTAGTGAATTTCTACAAAGATAGAAAGGAGCATCAGCACTACTCACTGCATGTACCATACATGACAGCTCAGTTTCAGGCAGCCTCTGGGTGCCCAACCAATTTTCCTCCCCCTTTTTTGTTACACAATCACTCGGGTATTCATTACTGGACAGCTCAGGTCTTTAATGCCCTTATAAGTGCATTCAGACACATTTTTTTTTCAGTGAGGAAGCCAAAGTATCAGCAAGGATTAAACAATGAATCCTCAGACCCAGAGTCTGCAGAAATGCTCAGGTTCCTGCTCTGCAGCAGAAGGAAAAATGAAGGGAATAACAAGACACTCACTTGCAATTCTGTGAACTTTGCCATGAAGCTGAGGTTTTTACTGATGTCCATCTGTGTGGGAGAGTGGAGTTCCACTTCCCTCTCTTTTTGCTCTTGGCCTGGAAGAAAACAGCATAGCTCAGAAATAACCACATAACAGGCAGAAAGCTAGAAAAGGGAGAGAGCACATAGGCTCCTCACTCTCCCAGGAGCCCTCCTCCAATACATCATCCAACTGCAACAGCACTTGGAGGGACTTTGTAATGATTCTGACATCATGATAGAGCCAACTGAAGACACATACACACAGAGCCACCTTCACATCACCATGATGTGCCCCCAGTCACAGAAATCTGCCTCAAGAACATGGCTGAGACATACTTTTCCCATATCTGTGCTCTTCCACATTCCACACCATGCTCTGGTGGTAGCCTTTGGACAGCTTCTCTCCAACCACCTCCAGCTGCCGGTATCCCCACTCAGGTAGAGATGCTCCACTGAGCTACAAGAGGAAGATAACTTTTAAACTAAAAATTCTGCCAATCTGAACTTCAGGATGGAAGAAGTTCCCAGGCTCTGCCTGAGCACTGCATGACAGCAAGGGACTGCCAGAAAATATGTGAAGAGTCACCACGCAAAACTGTCTCAACAAATGCTACAGCCATAAAATCAGTGATTCTGGTAAACTTTGTAAAGAAGAATATCTTTAATTATTCCAGCTGGTCTCACAGACACAAAGACTCAGCATCAGTTTGTAAGCCCCAGTTGTGTACAATGGTCACAACCTCTTGAGAAGCAGCACAGCTTTGATGCTGAAAGGGATGAAGTACCAGTGTGACTACCTTAAAACACACGCTGCTCTTTTGTCACAGTGAGCAAGTTTATTGTTTCCTTTAATTTACTTATTGGGGTTATTTGTTATAGTGTTTTAGCTATTTTGGAGCAGAGTTTTTGAGATTACAAAAACTGCATGAAGCAAAAGCTACAGGCAAATAAACATAACCCCACTTGCCTTTAGCACTGCAGAGGTGTTCACGTGAACAAACCTCACTTCTGACAGAATTGTCTTCCACACATCCGTGTCAGACTCACGATTTACAATTTCCTACAACAGAAAGATGGCTTTTGATCCATGTTGTCTCAGCTGTTTCTGCTGGAGCATGATCAGCTCCTCCCCTCCCTTTGACCACTCACAACTCTCCAGAGGTTCTGTGCTGGCATGGAGATGTTATAATCAATATAGCAGGAAACTTCTTGGGCGTGGGGGCTAAGAGGGGCAGCAACATCATGCCTAGAAAACAAATAAAGGAAGATCCTCCACCACCATTTCCCAAATACATATAAAAAGCAAACCCATATGGAATTGGCTTAGACTGGATTCAGTAATAAAGCAAAAAGTAACTCACTTATAGAGATTGCACTGTTTACTCTGAGAGAGAGCATTCCCCACAACCAAGAGCTGCCAGGAACAGGCTCAGAGGAAGCCAATGCAGATGCCTGTGATTCCAGGCTGGAGAACAAGCACTGATTGTGACAAACAGAGACGCTGTTCACTGGGGTTTCCAATAATGAACAAATTAGATTTGGAAGGGACATAGCAAAAACCCAAGCTCAGAACAACCCCCTTCCTAATCTGAGTGATATTCAAGTACACGCAGATGCCCTTTGGGAGGCAGTCAGGAGGCAACTTCATACTGCAGGCTTTCAAAGCAGGCAAGAATCTCTGGCAATCAGCCACAGCACAGCAGATTCTCCAGCACATCTTCCTAACTTCCAGAGCACATCCTTCGGGTAGCAGCATGCCATCAGTCAGTGGAGTTGGCTTTGGGTTAAAAGTCACCCAAAATACTGAATACCTGCACCTGTCTGGAGTGGGGGCAGTGAAGAGGTGAGGATGAAGATGCATAGAGGGGACTCTGTATTTAGGAATCTGCAAAACTACCGTGAAATGTGAACAACTGTGAAATCCTCTAAAAGCCACGAGTACGGAAGAACAGAAACAGTAAGCAACCATTAAGAAGTTTGTGATTAGGATCAAATTCCACTGCCAAGTCAACCAGAAAAAAATAAATAAGCATACAGCACCCTTCCTCTGGGCCACAAGGATGCTTTATGGAACTAACCACATGAGGCCCCTCCTAGGCTCACTGGTGTAAAAATCCACAAATAATAGGCAGTTTACGTCATATCTGTGCTTCAACCCCTGAGTGGTTATTCTGAGAGCCAACCCAGCAGAATGAGCCAGCAGGCTTGGCACAGCAGAGCACGAGGAAAGGACTTACGTGTTGAGGTAGCGAGTTGTGATGCCATGGACCAGCTGCACGATGTGCCCGTGCCTGACGGGCCGCGGTGGGTTGCTCACCACCAGCTGCTGCCTGGTGAAGGGACACCCAAGAGAAAATGGTTAAATTATATGTATCTTTATGTAGAACACAACCTTGTCACAACCAAGTTGTTAGGTCATGAAGCTGCAGGCAGGGACAGACATTTAGGCAAAAAAATGAGAAATTAAAGCAGTATCTAGGTTGTACCAGAATGGAAACAAAGCTCATCAAGGCAAAGGTGAGTTAAGGGCAGAATGAGTCAGAGGATCAGTAATGGGATACTGACACTCCAGGCATTAGGTCAGTCTCTGAATCCAGGTCAGTCAGGAGTGAATTAAGGTTATTCCCATGGCACAGCTGTTTGGTGGCTTGTGTGAAACACTAAGTGCTTCTCTGGGTCTGATGGGTACTGTATTACAGCTGATGTCACTTTGGCACAATTATAGGAGAATTAATGGCTTTCTCCACCATACAGAGTAAACTCTCACCTTGCTTCTGGGCAGGGCCATGGCAAGGGGGAACACTGCAGTTCACTGAACTGCTGTCTGTATTTTACTGAAGGACTTCACATCCTCCAGTGCTCATAGGAGTGTTTTGAGTTTGAAGAATTATAAGAATATATCTGGGGTCTGTGGTTCTGGTAAAGCCCCTACTTGAAAGGTTTGCACCATGGACAAACTTTCCCAATGAGGACATGACTTGTAATGGCACACAGTCCTTCTGGTAGGACTCCTTATAAAGTTCCCAGAACAATGTAAGAAACCTACAGAAGCAACTTTTTGATCAGTATGGAATTGTATCACTCAAGGGCTTTTACTGGCTAAACAAGAGCAGAGAGTCCTGCTCTGCACTGACAGTGACAATGGCAAAACACTTCAGCACAAACCAGGCCTCTCAGGTAAAAGCACCACTTGGAATCCTTCCCTATGTGGCAGATCTTACAGCTCACTCCATGCTTCTAATACAAAGAACTACTCATTTTTCAAAAGTGTTTTCTATTCTTTTCTGAGACTCATTCAAGTTTGATGAAACTCATCAAGACACTCTAACACTACGGCTCACACACTTCAAAAAGCAGAGCTTCCCTTTCATGCAAAACACCTGAAGAATCTCCGCTGGTCCTGTGAGTCTTTCAAGTTCCCCTTGTGCACAGCACAGCCCACGTTCCGACAGGAGCAGTTCAGACAGGATTTGAGAGTTCTCAATAATGCTTTTACCACACTGAGGAGGATTGTGCAAAGAGCTGCAATCACTTGCTCAGATCACCCAAGGCTTCTGCACCCATAAGCAGCGAAGAGTTATGTCCAATCCAATCCAAGCCCTGGCTGGGTTTTGGAAGCATATAGATTGAATTTAAATTTCCTGCATACTCACATTCCAGGATCTTTGACGATCCACCAGTTGTTCACATCCTTGAAGGGATAGCAGGTCACCTGCTGTTGATGGGAACTCCCTCGGCCATTCTCATACCTGCACAGGAAGTTACAAAACCCCACAGAAGTGTAAAGGTACATTGCTGCACTCACCAGTGCCAGCAATACAAACCAGCACCACATCACTGATCACTCCTACAGAACACAGGGAATCTGAAGGATTAATGACGACATTGCCAGCACCTAAACTGCTACACTTGGACTGGCCGGTGAAGCAGCAGAGCCTGCTTCCACCCTCCCCATACAGACCCCAATTGCTCACCTGATGGGGTAAGTGTTGGTGTGAGAATGGAGCCAGCACTGCACGGGCTTGCCCAGCACGTTCCGCAGGGTGATCTGAGAGCCGTAGGCCACCTCTGAGGGCTGACCCTGAGTGATTCGAGCCAGCCCACCCTGAGAAGGGTAAGGACAGGATAAATACAAAGAAGAAACCACCCAGAGGCTGTTTAAATTCTATTGAGTCACATGCCACTTCAACACAGCAGTATCTTCACACAGTGCCTTCTCATTTGGTTTTATCTACCAAAATCAAGTCTTGCAGCACCATACTCAATAGATAGTAAATAGACACCTAAACACCTAAAAAACTAAGACTACAGGGTCTCAGGAAATCCCTAAAGCCATGTTCTAAAAGACAGGCTAAGAACTCCTATCGTATACCACATCACCACATGAGAGTTCAGCACTGTATCTGCTTCTGTGGAGTTTCCCGTAGGAAGGGACAAACCTTCAGCAGAAGAGTGAATATATTGCTCTTGGTTCACTGGGAAAAGCTTTTCATCTGTTATTAGGATTCAGTCATTATTGCTTCACCTTAAAGCAGTACTACAGCAGCAAAATAGTTAAATGACATAAAAGGGAAAAAATATGCAAGATCAGAGGAACAGGACTGAACACCACCTAATAGTGAACATTTCCCCCTCTTCTCTCTAATAAATCAGTTCCAAGACCACATTTCCTTTACCTCTAAGCTGGCTTGGAAAGCACTTGTCATGATCTGGTCATGAGGCCCAGAGCGATACAGCAAAGCCAAGTGAACATAGAAGAAGGAGAGGTACAACCCCATGGGGATGATGATGAGGGCCAGACCCCGGGCTAGAAAATGGCACAGCAAGGAAACCTGGAAGAACAGAGAAAACTCACTGGTTCATGCTCTAGATATTAAAAATTCCAGAACACTTAGCTTGTTTTGTTTTTTCTAAGTTTTCCCCACCACTTTCATTCAGCTGTAACTTTGTGGGCCACTGGATAACTTCCAGCAAGGATTTGAAGTGGAGCTGGCAGGAGTGTGTGAGACAAGTGCATGTTCTGAGTCACACATTACCAAGACACAGATAACAGCAGAAAAGACAATCACACACACATATTGTTCTTAAACTTAATTCCATCTTCCTCAGCAACTGAGCTGAGAACTGTGCTAAGACAGGAGGGTTTCCAGACAAGGAATTTTAGTACAAAAGCCAGCTACAGACAGCAGTGTTATCTGTGGGCTTGAAAGGCTCCTGCACTGAAAAGTTACAAATAATAAATTTTGCATGCTGTGCTACCTACATTTGACAAGTCCTGGTCTCCTATCATGTGCCAGAAGTGGAGTCCTGCAATGGCCAAGAGCAGCATATAGGTAAACAGGCCCATATATTTCACTCTGAAAAGAAAGTGCATAAAAAATGAACATGGTTAAAAACTACACAATTACCTAACACAAGATATAAATATGCAAACATTCTCTTGAACAGGAGGCATTAAAGTCCAGGTAAGATATCATCACTTACCCAACTGCACAAGAACAGGCTACTCCAGTCAGCAAGAGCCAAAACCACCAGCTTCCAGAGAAGGCACTTAAAGATAAATGTATTAAATCACTTGCTAGGCTCAGTTTAAAGATAATTTTACTGTACTAAGGATTACTTCATCCTCTGCAAGGATCAGAGAACAAAAGAGACAAATATCTCTAAACTGAATGCCTGTAAACAGTTATAAAGGAGCATTAAGTGACCTGATATCACCAGTGTTTCTGAGCACAGGAGGAAACCTTCCAGTAAAAAATCTGCTTGGGCAAAGAAGTGCTACCTTTTAGATTTTATTTCTATAAAATAGATTTTATTTCTATTTTAATATTAAAAAAAGACAACCCTGCTAACAGTAAAATCAGTCTTTAACACTGCTCAGGAGAAAACATCTGGGCAGCCATACGAGAGGTCAAAGCATTGGATTTTACAGACAGATGAAGTGAGTTGCCGAATGGTTAAGAGGCATAGAAAAACACAGTCTGTGACAAAAAAAAAATGTCACCATGAGAATATCCAAAAAAGTGGGAGACAATTCAGCTTTACCTGTGCTTTTTCAAATTGTAGAACTTCAGGTAGGACAAAACTGCAAGCAGGATAAAAAAAATCAGTATTGATTCCAGAAGCATGAACCTTGATTGAGTGATCAGAGAGTTCTCTGTTGGAAAAGAGAGACAGACACAAAATTAGAGAAACTTCTCTATAGGCAAGTGCTACCTCAGACTTTTAAATCGTTATCTAACAGAAGGACCTGCCCTTTTAGGGACAGCCCATTCCTACTGGCTGTAATGGGCAAGTGCTGGGTTTAGAGGGACAAAAACCTTCCAGCAGGAGCAAATTACATGGCCATAACTGTTTCCAAGACAAAGAGCTGGGTGAGCAGTCAAGTCTGTCAGGAGGCAGATAAAGCTGCTGTACTTCCTACAAAGGCAAAGAAAATCAGTACTGGGAAATCCAGAGAGGTGCTTCTCAAGGCAGAGTCCAGGCAGTGAGCACAGCAAGCAATGAGCACCGCAACAGAACTGCGAGAAAGGAAGCTGCAATGAGCCAGAATCAGAGCAGCTGGTAGCTAGGAGAGGTGTCTCTTATCAGGCTGCTAAAAGGCTGCTGAGAGGCTCTTTTCCTCTCAGGCAGCTGGCAGCAGCCCCTCAGAGAAACAGAACCAGCTGAGTTGTACACACCAGAACAGTGTCAAATCACTGTGCTAAGGACATAGGCTGGTTTGCTGCAGTTTGGACATGAAGAAATTTGATGAGCTCTGACTGCAAGTAGGGTCGTCCTGCTGTTAAAAACCAGTATGTTGTAACTCATCCTGCAAGCCTCTGAGGAAGGGAGTACAGGCCTCCCCTCCCAGGGGCTCAGTGGAACAACCTTACCTAAGAGAATAAGAAGAGCAGCTCCAAGTGCAGCACAGTGGGAGAAGTGCAGTTCAACCAAAATCTGGTAGGCTAAAGGCACACAGAGAGCACCAGCCAGAGCTGGCAGGAGTCGCAGGGACCACACAGGAACATTCATGCTGTATTCTGAAACAGAAAACAGGAAACAGTGATGCACCAGTTTGGAAACTTAACTGCAGAGAGGACAGACCAAGACAGAATTTCTTAGCTGTTAGATGAATCTAACTCCTACTTGTACTAATTTGTCCATCTTGTATTGCTTAAACTGCTTGGCTGATTTAGAAAGCTTGTGCTATGAATTCATAGTGCTTTTAGCTTGTGCTAGAGACCTGCAGAAGACTTATTTAAAAAGAGAAGTGAAGGTGTTGGATAAAGTGTTACTTCCACTAGACAGGCAAAAGGAATCTGTCAGTTGCTGAAATTTTGCTTATTTTCTCTAAAGAATGAGACAGTTGAAAACAGCTCTTACCAGCTCCGATCCTGTTCCATAGGAAGTTTCCATCAAATCCTCCTAAGTAACCTACAACATGAACAAGAGAATTTCCAGTCTCAAAACATGTATAAAACCTGGTGCTAAATTGGGAACCATTTCCCAAACACACAGCTTTTCCTTGCATGAAGGCCCTCTTTCCCAAAAGGGTCCTCTTTGATACTGTTCTGTCTGCAGCAATGCTTGAGAATGTGCAGAGGCACAAAGAATATAAATTGGGAACAAGGGATTCTCAGTGACAAAGTCAGATGTATATTTAATCCCTCCCTCCCATACAGACACTTTCATGTTGTGATAGCTACAGAAAGGAACTGAGGCTTGTTGCCTATTTCTTGTCACTAGCAGTTCTCATCTTACCTTTCTCTTTATCCAAAGGACTAGACAGCAGTGAGGTGATGGATACATGGCTTCATCATCCCCCCTCTACTCATGCAACAGCCCCCTAACAATCCTAAATAAAGGAAAACTCAATTCTGTCAAGCTCAGAGTCTCTCATTTGCCTTGTGCCCTCCCCCCATAACTGGATCTGATGATTCATTTCTAACCAGCACCTCTCTCTTCCACAGGAACACGCAACAGGCACTTCCCAGTTCCAGGAGACCTTACCTCCCAAGGCCAGCAGCATGTGGCCAAAAGGTGGGCCACTGTCATCCACAAAGAAGATCCTCTTCATGTAGAGTGAAACGAATTGGCCATAATAAACTTCATCAAACCTGAGACACCAGAGGCAGAAATATGTCAAATCTAACTGGAATTATCCTGCAGGGATACTTGGAAAGCAAACACTGACTTGTTGGCAGAAAGCTAAGAATGCAACGAAGCACTGAGGCTTTGCCCCTCCTCCTCAGGGGGTTTTATTAGGGAAAGACTATCACCATATTGGGATTGTGCAGCCTGGACAAGAGAAGGCCCACAGGGGTGACTTAGTTGTGGCTTCCTGGTACCTGAAGGGAGCCTACAGGAAAGATGTGAAGAGACTACAAGAGCCTGGAGTGGCAGGACAATGGGGAATGGCTTGACACTGACAGAGAGTGGGCTGAGATTAATTTTTAGGAAAGAATTCTTCCCCATGAAGGTGGGAAGGCCCTGGCACAGGTTGCCCAGAGCTGTGGCTGCCCCATCCCTGGAAGGCCAGGTTGGACAGGGCTTGGAGCAACCTGGGATAGTGGAAGGTGTCCCTGCCCATGGCAGGGGGTGGAATGGGATGAGCTTTAAGGTCCCTTCACACCCAAACCAGTCTGGGATTTTGTGACTCTATGATTTACAGAGGCTGACATCAGCCAAGCTGTGCTCTTCTGCTCCTGCATTCTTACCCACAAATGTTTGACAGACAAGTTTGTGTCATTCAGGTAGAAAAGAAACTTTACTCACACCACAGCCCGTGGATAGCAAAACCCCCAAAGACGACTTATTAATCCCATCACAGTCAGTGCCACGAGGTTCACATTGATCTTTGCAGTGACCACAACTGGCTCCTTCAGAAACCCCAACATCCTGTCAAAGGTTTGTCTGAACCTTCAAGAGCAGAAGAGAACAGCAGTCACCCTTTGGCACACAGAGCTGAACACCTCACAGAAAGCATCAGGCCTAATTTCTGCTACAAGCAGCTCATGGTAATTCGTTTCCCAAAATCCTCTTGCTCTTCATGATCTGCATTTCTATTCTATGTACAGGACTAATTGTAAAAAAGTTACTAAACTGACATACTTTTCATCTGCCCTGCTTCTGCCTGCAGTAGTAAGCTAGAAATCCTGTTTATTCTTACACTGGTTCTCCAGAAACACAGCAGCTTAATTCTCCAGCCTATATTCTGCTTTGTGCAAGCAAACCTCACAGCTCAAATTCTGATGCTACTGATGGACAACCCATGTGCTCAGGCACCAGATTACCTCACTAACTGAGCTATTTAGAGCTCAGGTAGCTTTAAAAAACCCCTTAAACAAGTTACTTCCGTGCCAACTTAGGTATTTGTTTGGGGGTGGGGAAGGGAGCAGCAGACCCCTCCAAATCCCCTCTGCCTTACAAAGCTGGTTACTGGAGCACACATATAGGTGCTGTTTAAGCAGAAGTGCTAAAAGCTAGGTCAGAAAATAACAGAGAATCAGCGCTGTGTCTCCTCACCTCAACACAACGGAAAGTTACCAGAACAAATCCATCTGCGTGGCTTTGATCAGGAGAGAACAAAGCGGGATGCGAGCACATCACCACCATCCAGAGCGGTGCCACTGGCCTGGTTTCTCTCTGCCTACAAAACACAAGCGCTGCGTGGAACAGAGGTTTTCAGGAGCCCTTGGCAGAGCTGTGCTCCCCCCTGGGCTCTGTCAGCCCCTCGCAGGCGCTGGGACCCCGGGAGCACCTGACGGAGGCCCCGCTGGTCCCCCAGTGCAGCTGGGCTCGGAGCGGGTGTGCAGCACCACCTCGGGCTCCTCCTCAGGGCACCCTCAAACCCCTGCCAGGCTCTGCACCCCTCATCAGGGGGCAGCAAGACCACCGCCCCACCCCGCCTTGTTCCCTTTTCAAGCTCTCGGGGGGACAGCAGGACTGCTGACCGCACAGCTCGCCCTCAGAGGGTCACTAGGACCCACCGCGCACCCTGGATCCAGCCCTGGATCCTCCCTTGAGTGTTTTTGGGGGCCAAAGGAACACCGACCCGAATCCCCCCCACCCTCCGGAGACATCAGCCCCCCCCAGACCTCGCCCACCCCCCTCAGCTGTACGGAGGTGATGGGGGCGAGTGACCGGCGGCACTGCGGAGCCGGGACCGGGAACACGACCGGGACTAGGACTTGGGATGGAGACCAAGACGGGGAACGTGAGCAGGATCAGCACTAAGACCGGGATCAGGACCGGGACCCCCCCGCTCCTCACGGGCCCCACGCGCCGGGGCGGAGGCGTGGCCCTTCCGCGCGCCGCGCTCCACCCGCCCCCTACCTGGCGACGCCGGATGTGACGTCAGGCGCACGCTGCGACGCGGGGCGGACCCAGAGGAACCCGGATGTGTTACCATGGCGACGCCCGCGTGTAGCGACCGGGCCCGGCCCCCCCGCAATGGCGGCTCTGAGGGCGCACGGTCATAGCCACGGACCGCGGCCGAGGGCGCCACAGCACCCCAAACACTGTGTCCATCCCCCTCCCCACTCTGGGGCATCAGTGGTGTGCCACCACCATTCACAAAAACTTAATAGAAAAAAAAAAACCCGCCCAGGTTTCTAACTAAAATAACCAGACAAGGCACTGGGGAATTTGAGAAAAGCATAATCTGCTTTTTTTTTTTTTTAATTTTTTTTTATTTAAATAAGGAGAATTCTTTCATATGGAAAGAGCTAATACAATCACATATTTGAAAGGAGAAACAATAGGTACTGAAACGAGAAGGGCAATAAAGAGTGTGCCGCAACTGGCCTGGTGATTCCGTGATTCAAATTCCGGTCCGAGTAAAAGTTTCCAAAAAATATAAACAGGTTGCACGTTACACAATTATCCATCGTCTGCCCTTTCAAATATCTGGTCTACATGAAAAGACAAAGAGAGGAAAGGCCAAAAAAAATTTACTATACAGGTCATGAAGTTAAAAGCTTTAAGGAGGACAATATCCCCTTGAGAAACAACAAATGCAATTTATACAGAACCAGAGGGAGGATTCCAGCTAAGGACAATGCCTCGAGACATGCTAAAGGGTGAGCGCCTCACTGCTGCAGCTGTGATTCCTGGGGGAACAGCCAAGGACACCTGGAGCAGCCAGAACAAGCCAAGCGAGTGTCTATGGCCACTGGGAAAACCTGGTGGTCTTTGGATTAGAATAAACAACAAAAATAGCTGGACTCTACCGTCTCTTTTTTGCTTCAGTAAAATGCACCTTTTCTGTCCATGGGCCACAACTAAGCACGCTGGTGGCTGTTGTGAATTAAATTTTATTCACAAATGCAACTTTCTTATGAAGAAACTGGGCTGCTGAATAAAAAATAACCAGTGCTACAAGGAATTAACCTGTGCTTAACCAGCCTGGAGTAAAAGGGAGGGTTAAGAAAATGCAACAGAAGGAGGTCCTGGCATGCAAGGGTGCTGGCTGCAACGTGACTGGAGTAGCCTAGAGGTGAGACACAGCAAAAACACTCGGCTCAGTTTGAATACCTATCTATAAACACACAGGAACCACAGGGCAGCTTGTAGCTTTGCAGCATTCCTGTAAGGAAGGTGTTGATGGAGTGAGTGCCTCTGTGTGAACACCACACACAACGGACAGCAAACACATCCAGAGGTGCTGACACTGCACAGCTGGCACAGCCAGGAGCAAGCTATGGAACATCAACAGCAATACCTGTGTCACTGGTGACTGTGCTGCTTCTGCTTGTCATTTAAAATATACTGGAGTGCTTTTTTACCCCCCCCCAGACTTCAACGTTGATTTATTTTTAAATGAAGAGCTAACAGCAGAAGTGGTGAGGAAAGCAGCACTGACTGGGGAGCTGCTGGCCATGACTCACTGTGTGACAGGGAACTGATCACACAGGGGCTTCAGACCCTCTGCTGAACATGAGCAGCAAAGTCAGCCTCTGAACATTCCTGCTTCACCCACTGTTGCTGGAAAGATGGATTCCACCTTTCCCTCCCACTGCACCCTGCACCTTTCCCAGCAGAAGGAAGCTGCAATTTGGTAGCTGACTTCCAGTTAAAGCAAAAGCAACTCACAAAGGAATAAATCAGCAATAAATCAACCCTTCAGGAGTGCAGACAGCAAGCAGAAGGACTCTCTGTAACTGTGTTGATACTGTGCCATCTCCATCCTCCTCTCCATGCTGGATTTTTTATCAGCATTCCAGCTCCCTTGGCATTTCTGCTCCTTTGAGGATCAGAGGCTTTTCCTTTTGACTTCAGAGCACCACAAACTGCACTAACCTTGAACTAGCTTTAAACAAACAAACAAACAAGCAAAAATATATGCCAGAGAAGGATATTGCACCGTAGAAATTTGGGCTCTAAAACTGCTTTCCATCACACAAAACTCCACTAAGTGAGAGAGTCTTGCCAACTGCAGCTGACAGTCACGCAAAGGTGAGGAATGGAATGAAACTCACATGCATTTCTTGGCCTTTCCTGCACAGAATAATTCAGACATAATATATAAATAGAGCAGTGAAACAATTACTTTTTCACCTAGACCTACAACATCAAATACGTATAAATAAATTCTAGTGTTTTATTCTGTTGGGGGAAGGAATGGAGGGATTAAAAGAGAAAGAAGGGTGACCTTTTTCAACAGGAAGTTTTGTAGTTCTGATGGCATTTACACCAGAGGGACTGCAGTAACTTGGATCTTGCAATAACCCAGTTTCTCCAACACGTTTGACCATTCTGAAGTCATACAGGTGGGAGGAAGGAGGTTAATGTCTTTGTAAAGCTGAAGTAGTGTGTCTAGAGTCGGGAAGAGATGAGAAGAGGGGGGCTCAGGTAAGTCTCTTTAGCCATTAGTTAAGATTTAGGGCTCGTATTAGCTAGGGCCAGCTGGGCAGAAGGATAATAAAAAAATCCCAAACAGACAATTCTGCTGTTTAATGGTATTTCAAGGGAGAAAATACAAATGAAGGTGGAATGACTTACTGGTGGTGCAATCTTTGGAAAACACTGGGAGCAGGACTAGCAGATGAGGATGCAGGTCTGGGAGATGTCTGAAGGTTGGGGGAAATATTTGTCGCTAAATCTCAAACCCTGTACTTTAAGGAGGATGCTAGAGAGACGCTGGCACACTCTGCTCTGAAATTAAAATCCATAAAACCTAAGAAAAAAAGAGCTCTTATTTTTTCTTGAGTACCATGCTATCCCTTTCCCTTCGGGTTCTCTGCCATGATCCATGGGGACACCTGTGCAGAGGGGACATTACTATGCCTAAGTTAGTTTAGGTTTCTAAGCTCTTTAAAGCTACTGTATAAAAATCATATTTATGCCTAGCTTAAAACTTCAAATGCATCCTTACAAAGTTACAAAGGATCTTTTTCCAGAAAGGGAAGAGGGAGGGAAAAAAAAAAAAAAAAAAGGCAAACAAAGAAACAAGAACACCTTTCAGATCCCTTCCCCAATACATTCTTTGTTCAAAATATCTTCTTTGGAACCACCACCAAATGACTTTCTGCCACCCAGCAGAGGCTGACGCACAGCCCATGAGCAAGCTATCATCTCCAAAAATGGTTCTGTCCCTCACTTCAGAGTGACCAGCCTACTTTACATTTTGAAAGAGCTAAACAACACAAACCAAGTTAGCTGAAAGTAGTTTTTACTTTAGACTACCATCAGGTGAAGGACTCCAAGCCCTTTCAGGAACTTTTAAGTCCGTCCTAAAAAAATCTACGTATACACACGCGCGCACACACACACACACGCACATAAACCAAAACCAAACAGCCAAAGAAATAAAACCCAACCTCTCCCACTGGGATCTTCCTTGTGTAGATCATCAAATACTGGAGAGGAGTGGTGAGGTGACGATGCTGTACACACACTGTATGCAACTGCATCAGAGTAAAGAACCCTTTGCTGTTCACCTGGGGAAGGAGAGAAGGATGATTCCAAACTGCCTCTGTAACCATGCGCTTCCAACCCAAAACAGGAGGTTCCAAGTGTGCCTTGCAGAGGGGCTCCCTTACCAACACGTTTCTATGCAAATTTTACAAAAGGCTGTGGATTAGAGGAACAGAAAGTAAGACTCAGGGAAAAGAGCAAAGCTTAGGAGAGCAGCCCCGAGGGATGGACACAATATAGGACAAGTCTCAGGAGACATGAAGAATTCAAGCAGCCAAGGCAGGGAGCATGAGAGAGCATCACAACTACAAAAAGTAGTCCATACAGACCCGTTGGCTCTAGCCAACTCTTCTGACCCATGTGCTGTGAGGAGAATTTTTTTTCTTCCTAACATGTTACAAAACACGTTTTGTAAATCTATGATTTACATCTTCTTGTGTGTTTTGCAGTCGCTAAAAAAATCCGAAACCCGCAAAAAGGAAAAATCAAACCCCTAGATCTGTATGAGTTTGCAACAGAAATTTGGTGGTTTGGTTTTTTTTTCCTTAAAATGAAAATGCCGAATTTTATTGTGCACAAAGCACCCCAAAGCTGTGTTGAAGTGGTGCAAGTTTCAGGATTTATGCACTGATATACTATGTCTTTAGTACACATTTACTCCTAATGCAAGCACTGCTTCTAGCGTCAAACAAAAATACTGAAAAATTAACAAATGCCGTAACTGTCCTGGTTTTTTTTAATCAAATAGTCTGAAAGACTAAATCATCTGGGGAAATAACCCAAACAAACTCAAACTCTCAACATAGCACAGAACCATATACAAAACTAAGCAGTTTTGTCAGAACACATTTTAGCTGAAGGGAATTCTTTTCTGAAAGGAATGAGGAAAGCAGAAAGAAGGGGGGGAATGAGAGAACATATAAAAGTTCTGCTATAAACAAAGATACAGCTTTTTTGTAAAAACCTCAGCTGCCTTTAAAATGAAAAACCTCAAACTAACCCCTCTCCCCCAGTTGCCACTCTGCTGAGACAGAAGTAAGGAAGGAGAAGGACGGGCTTTGCCAAGTGAGCGATCACAGCTACCTGTGGATGGGGCATGGGGGGGGAAATAAAAAAAAATGGCTAAAGCCACTTAAAAGTCACATGATTGGTTTGTTTTAAAGCAAGCAGGTCAATGTCGTATCCACTGTTTCAAACTGCTTTGTTGGGAGAGGGGCTTGAATGATGTCGCTGTAGTCAGTCAGTGTGGGGTGGGGATAGATCTGGTGAGATTTTCAGGACATACAGTGGGGTCCAGTCTAAGCTGTGGTGCCTCTCAGGCAGCAGGACCAGCCGGGCATCAGAGGTGCTCCTAGGCCTTGCTCTCCTCCACTTTGACTGCCTGAGGTTTGATCGCTCCTGTGCGCACTGGCTTCATCTGGTTTGTGGAGGCTGTTTCTTGCAGCTTCACTGCTCCCAGATTGGCTTTGTTATCATCCACCCGCTGCTTTGCCTTTTGACACAAAAACCAAAGCATTAGCTAGGACAGACACCTCTAGGCAGACAGAATAAGCAAACTTCATGAAAGACATCAAATTTGCTCCTGTAACACCTCACATTTAAGAATCTCAGTGTCTCACATACTTGGCAATGCAAGTAACTCATAAATATTCTACAGTAGAACAGGTAATCCTCTAATCTCTCCTGACTTTCAAACTACACAGCATTACTCTTGGACTCAGTAGAACACCCACCTAGCCAGGGGAAAATACCAGCTCCCACATGGACCTTCAGTTAACACAGGCCTTTCTACCTTGCTGCCTCTCCTCTGCAGCCCAAGGCACAAACACAACAGTGTAGAAGAGCAGGTATTTTTGGGCTGTACAAAGAACTCAGGTACACTACCTGTTGTACATAGTGTCCTTGCACAGAGCCCATGCTCACTGCTGGTCCCGACGGCTTCCCGCTGGGGCTGGCAGAGCTAGGCCTGGAAATCGAAGAGTCGACAACATTCATGGAGTAAATTCTACAATGGAACGAGAGCCTTATTCATGTGTGAAAGTAAAAGAGACAGCAAAGCAGCAATAGACAGGGCACGAGTTTGTGCTGTGCAGATCAGTGAGCTCCACAGTCCAAACGACAACACACAGGCGGGTTAGGAGAGAAAAAAAAACCAAAAAAAACCTGAGTGTCCCAAAAGCCTCAATGACCTGATGTGTATAGACATATGCACTCCCATCTTCAGGACCATTAACATTTATTCAATGATCCTCTCACCTCCACAAGGAACAAAAGCACACACCAATTCCAACCTTTGAGATTTGGTGAACAGGTAACTTTATGCACTTCCCACAAAGCACCACGTCAGATACACACACTGGCCCACACCCAAAATGAAAGCCATGACCATGCACTCAGATACGAGCATTTGGATTGAAGTAAGCCCATTCCAGACATGAAGACCCAGGTGGATCTTGTACAGGGATGATGGGTGCACCACATGTTTCTCCCCCATCCTGACTAAGGAGCCCAAGTTCTGTGAACATCTCACCTGTACGTGTGTGAGGATGGTACAGACCCTCCGGAGGACATGCTCTGTTTACCATCGGAGAAATGAAACCCTTTCATTTCCATCTGGGAGGACTACAGAGGAAAATGAGTGAGAGAGAGTATCATCTTTGCATTTACAAATCACTCATTACTTCATATAAACACTCAAGCCAAATCTTTGCCCTTCTCCCCATTGTGCCCATTAAAAGAAGTAGTATTTTTCAGGTGAAGAAAGTGAGGCTTGTAAGTGAAATAATCTGTTTGTATTAAAGCACCAAGCCAGCAGCACAAGCAAATACAGAACCTGGAAGTTAACTGCTGTGCTCTCTCTCCCCTGTAATAAGACAAACTCATTATATGAATCCATCAAACCAGACATGACATTAATATACCTACTCAAATGGACAAGCTTCACAACAGAGTGAAATATCTGGGCAGTATTCCAACTGTGTCTGGAGCTCACCACCCCTCAAGCACTCTGGGGAAACCTGTGTAAACATGTAATAAAACTGGAGACTCCAAACTGGATCAAGGCAGGATGTGGCCCCCTGGAAACAGAATGATGACCAGCAGCAAAACCTGAAAACTGCTGGCTTGCACTTTGGAGATGAGGGGAAAAGGGTTCCTTCATTTTAACAGCAATCCTTGGCTTGGATATTTAAGGATCCCAAACAAGCCATTCTCCCCTTTAACAAGCAAGAAGTAAAACTTCAACGCAGGAGGGGTTACTGAATGCCATGAGCAGCACCAGGACTTAATCCTTACCTCCCTGCTGGCAGCAAGAACAGAAGGTTGGGATCCAGGAGGGAGGATTCTTCGGGGAGCTCCTACAGGCAGGTTTTGCCCCTGAGGAAGCTGGATGGACTGTGGCAGAAGCAGGGGCTGCTGGCCAGAGCCGTAGCGGGGCAGAGGCAGCTGGGAGCCAGGCACAGGCATTGTCAGCTGTGTGACAAGGACATGTAGTTACCTCAATGGCAGTAACAGTCTCGTGTTTGACATGCTGCCTCCCAATACCCTGACAGCACAGCCTTGCCAACAGGAAGCTCCCAAGCAGCGCAGTCTGGCACAGAATAAATTCAAATCACTGTAACGGAGGGACTTTCACACTGAAATGGATGTTCTGGCAGTGCTGCCAACACCCTTATCAGCTGGGTTTATAACATGCCATCAAGTTAACATAACTGCCCTTGGATGGGGGCTTTCCTCCATTCCTAGAGCCCAGTTTCCCAGTCTTCCTCATGGTCACTTCACAGGTCTGTTTTCCCTTGATACAATGCCAGTGTCAGACAGCGCAGTGTCACGTGCTTTTGTTTTTGTGTTTGCTGCCCAAGCCAGAAAATCTCCTACACTTTTACACCACAACATTTTGAGGATCGGACCTCTAGAGAAAGCAATGGGGACCTCAGCTCCATGTTTTGTGGTGAGCTTCAAACCAATGATGGATGTAATTAAGAGCAATTACAAAAGACAACGTAGCTCAGGGCTGAGGCGCCTCCTGTTTCCTCAGATTTTCGCACAATTGCTGGATTTGGGAGGTTCTATCAACACTTTGGAATAACTATATAAACCAATCTAAGGCTGGCAAAAGAAACCAAGTTACTCGCTTATGATGGATAAAGCATTTCTTCAAATATTTACTTTGCCAGTATTCTCCTCCTCACCTAAGTTACTTTCAGGATTAACTCTTTACGTCAGTCACAACATAAAAATCCCTCTGAAACAAAAAATAAACCTTAACAAGTTGCACAAGATAAACGTAAGATGAGTTTAATAAAATTATCAAATTTCTCCAGAGAATCAGAGCACATGCCCACAAACACAGCTATGCTCACAGTAGAATTCAATGTTTTTATGTGAACCATGCTTTATTAAAACATTTTCACACATTGAAATTCCTGTTAGAATTCTGCCAAACAGATCAGCAGAAGTTGTAAATAAGACTTGGACGACAAATGAACTGAGAAGACGGATGAGCCTTTAATACGAGTTCCTAGTTGCCCTGGAAGCTGAGGTGATGGGAGAGATGATTGGGATTTGGCTCTCAGAAGAAGTACTTTTAGGACAACCATTGCATCATGGCCTCCTATGCATGCAGCACTGGAAGGTCTGACTTCCAAGTTACAAAATGACATCTCAGCAGGGACAGACAAGGCATTAGCAACCATCTCATTAAATAAGGTGCTGCATATGTGAAACCATGGTTCACAAAACAGTGTCTCAGGGACATCTTCTGCCTCTTTACAAAGCGTTTAGTTCAGACAGACATGTTACAACCCATTCTCAGAAACAAGTGGCTGTGAATTAGCCTGGACCAAAGGAGTGGCTCGCCAGTCCTGCTCCTAACCTGTGTGAGCTGAGAGTCCATCATCTGGGAGGCTCCCATACCAGCCTGGTTTATCTGCCCCTCATAAACCAGTGCCTGGCTTCCGTTCATGGGCTGATAGGGGGACCCAGACTGGGTTTTCACCACCTCCAAGGGCTGCATGCCTGGGAAGGCGGAATACGGAGGCTTCAGAGCAGTGCCTCCTGTCAGGACCATGGTGCTGGGCTGGGACAGACTGGGGTGCATATACACCTGAGACCTGCAGGAGAAAAACATGCTTCAGTCATTATGCACAAAACCTTTGGAGACTGTACAAACACACCCTGCCAAACCTTATCTGGCCTGCCATCAGTTCTCAGACAACTAAACTGACAGCTTAGAAATAAGCTGTGATGCCACTTTCCATTTTAGTTACTAGGGTTTTTTACTTCCACTCTTAAGCTTTTACAACCACGTCCTTGTGTTGCAGGAATATTCAACAGAACAACATTGAGTAGTATCTAATATTTATGTTTCAATATCCCACGGAACCACCTGTGGATTACCAGTTAAGGGAGGATTCAGGGTACCAAAAGCCTGCAGCAGTTTTGCAAACCAGGAAAAAATGAGAAGTTAAAGATTCCAACAGCTGTAGCAAATAAGGGATTTTTTTTTTTAAACCTCAGTGTTTAGGCTTCTGAGGCACTAAGTACTAATTCACATTTTTCACTCTCATGCTCCCTACACTGGCACTGTTATTAGGGGAAGGGAACAGCAGTCCAACAAAGGGGAAAGGGAAGATGAGTGTGGAGTATCTGATCAATGTACACAGAAATCAGGAACATAAGAGAGCAAGCCACAAGGAAAGGAAAACTGGAAGCAGTTACCTGAAGGGCTGTATGGAGCTGTACATCTCCTGGGACTGGGAAACAGGCAGACCACCCCTCAGCCCAAGCTGAGCTTGGGCCTGTAAGGATGTGTGGAGGGAAATGGGAATCTGTTGAGCAGCAGCAGCCTGCAGAAGAAATGAATATGACTGAGAGGTACAAGAGAAGCCAGAAACTCTCCAAGGTGGTTAAAAACCGATCAGTTTCCTGCATGAGTCAATCTGCGGTGACAATTATCTACACCGTGCCTTTACCCAGCCCTGCATCATTCCCCAGAACAGCAGCACTGCCAGGGAAGAAGACACTGCACAGGCACCCAGAGGTTGATGCCAGCAAGAGGCATTTGATGGACACGAAGGAACCAACATGCTCCTCACATAAAGCAGGCACTGACAATCCCAGGTCTCACCTGCCTGTACTCTACCTTGAAAGAGCTCTCCCCAGCCCTACCAACATCCTATTTACTAGTGAAGTTACTAATCATTATTGACTGGCTGGGGAATTTACTGAAAGTCACTTCATCTCACACAAGGCTCAGCATCTGCTTCAGTTAAAACCAGTCCAAGAGCACTGGTACAGAAGGGGAAAAACTCCTCAATTCCCTCCTTTCAGTTTTACTAACCTCTGACACCCACTGGGAAGTAGCATTCAAGGAACCTAAAGGGAGCCACATTTAAGTTCCTTTGGGCTATGAAAGGGAAAAGTTACTCCTCATTTCTTAAGTGCCACCCTGAAGAATCCTTGAAAAACCACTTGCAAGCTGTATTGCTTCCTTACCTGTTGGTAGCTTTGCTGCTGAGGTATCGTCTGAGGGACCAGGCGCGGCTGACTTGCAAACACGTGGCCATCCAGATACAGGGGTGGAATATGGTTACCTGGACATCAGAAAAGGCAGGCTGTAAATTCAAGGTACAAGGGAGACACAGACACAGTAGACTGCAGAGATCTGCAGGTCAATACTATTTCCTACCTCTCAGCAAGTCAACACAAACATGGTACCCATTCAGAAGAGTCTGCAAAGCTCCTACCTCCACATAACAACATCAGCAATAGCAGGATTGCTGAGAATTAATCATACCTTTCTCTAAGAGGCTAAATGTAAACCCAGGTTTCCCACCTCCACAAAAGAGTCAGACACTAGCAGTTCAGAAGTTGGTAACCTGTACTCCAAACTAAATGCCAGAAATCTGCTCTGCAACCATCTCATCTTTGCAGCTAAGAGGCACAGAAAGAGCAAACACGGCATTTAAGACCTTGACACAGGAGATCTAAAAGCCATATTCACCCCAAGGGTGGCACCCGCTAGCCACTCCTGTGCTTCTGTGCAGATCTCAACCACAGGATTAAGCAGCAAGATTAGAGTGGGTGAGGAAGGAAATCACCTGACTTGAAACAATCTGTTTACCAAGTGGAAGCTAGTAACAGAGTCACTACACATTTCACTCTGTTCTTGAATTGAGACATGAGAAAGACAGTGCATACATGAGAAGCCCTTTGGGACCCAGGAGTCAGAGAATCCCAGAACATTTCCTCTTTCCAGAGGAAAAAGCAATTATTACATTAATTACACATACTACCATGACTGAGTTAAGCTTTCTTCCCCCCTCCCAGAGTTCTGCGAGCTGTAAGCCAGCTGTTGTTATTACATACAAAGAGCTGAAGGTGCTCAGAACCTGTGTTCAATGGCAAAACAAGCAGAGGAATGGCTGATACTGATACTGGGACTGTTGAAGCCTCTCAGCCATAGGTCTCTCTCTTTCTATTCTACTGGGCACACAGTAAAGGGTAAGCAAGATCTATTGAGACATCAGAGAGACTTGCCACTACACAGGGAGAGCTGTCTTTGTATTAAGCTTAGACCAGTCACATTCTTCTAAGTGGAGAGACAGTCACTCTCTCTGTCTTGCCTGAATTGTTAAGAATCTGTCAAACACCAGCCAGCCAGCCAGTTACTCTACATGGAAGCTCTTCTCACCATGCTCTCATCTACTAGAACCAGAGGATGACTCCCAGATAGCAACCAGACAATGCCAATGCTGCTGCAGTTTGCAGGTACCTGGAATAGATGCAGAAGGTGCTACAGATGCCACAGGCATAGGAGGCATAGAAACTCCACCAAAAGAGCTGTAGCTGACACCGTTGGAAGCTCCAACACTGGAAGGAGGCTGGATGCCTGAGCCTGCACCTCCTGGGGAGCTCTGTTCTGGTAAACTCGGAGAGTTTTCCCAAGCTTTACGAGCAGACTCCATCTATGGAAACAAAGGACAATAACTACAGACAGTTCAAATGGGGAGGACAGCACCAAAGCCCAGAGCTGCTCATCTGTGTCCTATGAGCTCAAATTCACTGCAGTCTAGACATAGTAGAAAGCTGACAGGTCTGAGGTCACGGGGTTCCACAACAATTTCTAATGGGCAAGAATCCTTCACAAATACTCAAACCCCTTGGTATTTGCTCAGCTTCTTGGGTTTGGGGTGGAGGTGGTTTTTGTTTTGGTTTATTTGGTTTTGTTGTTGCTCTTGTTTGTACACTTGGGTGGGTTTTGTTTGGCTTTTCCCTCTCTTTACACCACCAGGCTTCCCAGGATCCCTGAGCAGCCACCTTACCCAGTACTGAAATAGGAAAGCTCTGTTGCACTGGTTCTACAATCGGCAAGGACTTCCTGCATCCAAGCCTTGAAACACACACCCCTGCACTCATGCTGAACAGCACATAGGCGCAACTTTTACAGAAGCTAATTCAAGTTCAGCAATACCTAACAAAACACTCTGGGAAAGCTCTCCCCACCCTACCACTCTGCTCACAGAGACATGGTATGCACACACCTTCAGCTTCCTTACCTTAAGAGTAAGGTCTGCAGTGGGGAAGGACATGGGGTTCAGGCCGATGCAGCGCTGGAGGTGATGATCCCTTCGCAGGATGGGAATGGACTGTGTTAACCCTGCCTGAGGGGAGAGTAGTAAAAGGTGAATACTTGTGAACTCTTAGGAGAATGTTATGAGCCACCGAGGCTGACAGAGGCTCAGCTGTGCAGCTCCAGGAACTGCACCTCAAAGACTTCAGTCCCCTGTAGTACTGCAGGAGCCAAGTACCACATTCAACCAGGATCCATTCTGCTCTTGCAATAAAGGAAGCTTTGTTTACGTGCAAAGACACCCTTCTATGCTGAACTATACCAGCTTCCATTTAAAAAATCAGTTTGATCAGTAACTTCCATTTGCAGAAGAGTTCTCTCTCCTGCCCCGTATTTAGAAACTACCTAAGTTTCAAACAAAATCTGTTTCTGAAAAAGCATTTCTGAAAAGAAACACCCTTTAAGACAAATCTCCAAAATCAAAACCAAACAACCTAGAAACTTGAAGACATTTCAAAAGCACCTTTGTGTGTGTCTCACACTGCTGTCTACAGTTGAGCTACCAGCTGGGCTTTCAGTGTGCTCACTCTTTCACACAGAATATGAAATACCCAGATGGTTGGAATAAGCTGGGAAACCTCCAAAAAGGCCTGACCAGCACGTTACAGTTCTCTGCCTTGCTGTGGCAGATGAGACCTTCTGAGGAAGCTGGGCAGTCAGGGTCTAAACATGCCACTATCTGCATCATGGCCGTGTCCAAGACTTGTGTGTCTCAGGGGAAGAGACTGGTAATCTCAGAGATGGCTCTACACAGGTCACAATGATAATGAAGTTGCTCCCTGCATCACTTCTAAGTTTGTGACACTCATTTTACCAAGATACCTCGAGATTTCCATTTTGGATTTTAGTGACATGTGCTGCCTAAGCATGAAATGTGAAGTCAGATGCAAATATGCTTGCTCTCCTTGGAAGCATCTGAGGTTTTCCTGAGGAGTACCTCCAATGAATCCATGCCAGAAGAAAAAATATACTTACATTACTGGCCAAGGCATCCTGCAATTTGGTGACAGGGTTAGCTGCAGTGCCAGAGGCAGAACCAGGTGGCAAGCTGAAGTCAGAGTCCTGAAAAGGCAAAACACATAAAATTCAAATCCAGGTCCATGGACCACCCATCTGCTCTTCATGGTTAATGACTCTAGCTTGAATCATGACATTACAAACTAAAGATTGGCCTCCATAAGCCTTGCTGGGAACAGAAAACACTTCTCAGCGCTCAGCAGCAGGCAACCCCCAGAGGCACACAAAAGCTTGGCCATAATTTTGTCCCTCATCTCTGTTACCACCCCGGCTGGTCCTTGGGACAGTATTTCCAGGTGGATGCTTCATGTTTGCCAGGACATCTTGAGTACCTGGTTTGTGTCAGTAATGAAATCTAAGGCAAATCTACAGCTGGAAGCTTCCTCTAAATAATCCTTCTGCCTCAAACCACTTTCATGTCTCAACAAGATCAAATCACCAAGAAGATAAAATTAAATTCCATCCTCACTTTAGGATTTACTCCAAATTCAATGGGTGGCACAGGAAGTACAGAATCCACGTGAATTTCCACCCCATTAACAGGGGGAATATTCCCTTCCAGCCGTTCCGTTCCCTCCGAACCCTTTCTGTTTTTCAGGGAGCGTTCGTTGCCGATTGGTCCAGGCTTGTGTTCCTTGTTCTGTCCTGAGCCTTGATCTGAATCCTTAACAGGAAAGCAGAGAGGCTGAGACACAAAGACCAAATAACCCAACCTCAAGCCTTAAAAATGCTATCAAGAACAACACAACCATTTCACAAGGTCTCTCACTCTGCGCTCTGGCTTGGCTGCGAGTCCAGATTACCTTTTTATCAGTTTGCTTCTGCACTTGCTCCTTCTGGCAGTCAGGCTTTGGGTCCACCAGGCCAGCCCCATTCATCTCCTCTGGTTTGAGGGTGCCATATGGAGAACTGCGCTGGGAGGAGGTCGCGGAGGATTCCCGAGACTCCGCGCTCAAGTCAATGCCACTATCCCCCTGGCTGCCTTTAAATCCCTGCTATGCAAAGCACGAAATGTGTTAAAGCCCCGGACTCCGACCCAGCGCCACCGAGGAAGAACATCCCCGAAAACAGCAAGACCATGTCCCCTTTTCAAATCACCGTCGTGGTTAACTGCAAAGGAGTTGGGCCTGACCTGCAGCACCTCTTGGCTGCTCCTTCAGTTCTATACAGCCCTGAGACAGGTGAACTGATGCACCAACCAGACCATGGCTTCAGAGTAAGGAGAAAGTGTCCCACAGAGCAACTAGGCTGAGACTGCCAAACTCACTTCACATGTGACTCAAGCCAAATTTGAACTCTTGGTCTCCAGAGGTGAAACACTCTGGAACTCCTCTGCCCTCCCTGCATTAAGGCTACAGCTACACACTGCTCACAGGCATGAGGCACAAACAAGACCTATGGGATTCCACCCTCCTTGACCACAGTCTGCATGCAGTGATGAGCACAACCCTGGAATAGCTCTACCACAGTTACTCCAGATTTATACCCTCACACAAGCAGTGCTTGGCTCTCTAGGTCAAGATTTGAACAGCATCAAGCTCAAATTATAACTGCAAAGAGACAGTTTAAAATGGCACAAGCAGAGCTGAGAGTCACTAAGCAGAGATGGAGCAATGAGAAGCATAAAAGCCACCTGCATTAATACTTTAAACACACAATACCTGAAGGGCACATGAGGTGCCACTTACCTCAGTGGTGCTAGACTCGGTACCATTAAAGGTATTTACAGGCTTGCTCCAGGAATCACTGCCAGGAGATTGAACAGAAAGTGCTGGAAAAGAATGGAGGGCAAGGTTCAGCTGCTTGAAACACAGCTGTGAGCACACTCTGTACACATGACACCATTAACCTTCCATTTCTAGACATGAGAAAGGGTATTTTCACCACCTCAGAAAGTTAAGTGTTGCCCAGACATCTGAGACATGACGCAGCAGAGAACACAGGGTATGAGGAGTGAGAGTAGAGAACAGGGAGCAGATTTCTTAGGGAACATGACAACAAGAGAAAGACAGGACAGAGAGAAACAAGGGAGGCACTAGCTGTACAGGGCTAGAGATGAGAAAATGTAGGAAAGCAAAAAAAAAGAAGCCTCAAGTAGATCCAGCCCAACCAGCTAGAAAATGCTGTATAGTAGGATCTTGACATGAAACGAAGACTAAAGAAATAGATTAGGAGACTGACATGGCCAGCAACAGGAGCAAGATGGCTGAACAGTAGAGCTTAGAACAGATGCTACTGCACATGTCTGCCAGCTCCCCCTGCCACTTCCAGCATCAGACAGGAGAGGGTTGTCTCCTCTGAACCATGAACCCCATCCTTGCTGCACACTCAAGGACTCCCCACCTCTGTGAAACCCTTTGGAACAAAGAGACCCAAACTTACCTGGGCTGTTGCTCTCCCAGATCTCTGTGCCCAGGCTGTTTCCAGACACTGTTACATCACTCTGCTCCAAGCACAGGCTGTTCTGTTTCTTAGCAAATCGAGGTGGAATGCGCGACTGAAGGACGCGGGCCTTGGCTGGTGCCTGTGACGGGAAAGGCGCAGGTGTCAGACTGGGAGGTTCTCCCAGTCTAACAAGGCTGGAAAGAGCCACCTTTTGCAGTGTGAGATTTTGTTCTGGCAATAACACAGTGAGAGTGCAAAGTCCCCCACTGCTCCTGCTGCGCAACATCCCACCAACTACAGCCAGCAGCTGGCTTAGAGAGCCAAGCTGCTTTGGATGAAGACCACTCTACAAACTTAATTCCCAATTAACAGTTCTGCTGCAAGCCAAGAATAGTCAGAAATCCAACTCTCCTTTTCAGACCAGCGGCCCTAAATATGTTTCTGGGGCCCAATACAGGATCTATACTACTTTGGCAGTGTCAGCTGTACGTTCTTCTGTTCACACAAACGCTTTCTGGGGCCCTGTTTCTGACTGCAATCCAAACCATGTAAAAGATCCAACTTTTCTGCCTCCCATTCCTCACCTGAGCAGCCTGTTCCTTCTTCCTTCGCTCCTCTTCCAGCAAACGACGCTGCTTTTTAGTAAGAACCTCAATGAAGCCTTCCCCTGCCATGGAACCAACTTCATTCTCTTCTGCTGTGTTCGACACCCGATTATCAATGATGGTACCTGAACAAAGCACACAGGGGAAAATACAGTGCACATGTATGTCCATATAAAGCTTTACAATAGCAGTAATTTAAACAGTGCACTCCAAAGAGGATCCATGCCACAATAAGTTCACCTAGCAACATCACAGCTACATTTTGAAAACAAAATCATGATAGTCTGTTGACATCTACCAGCCACTTTATCTTGCAGGACTTTGCTGTCTCCTCTGCTTCAAGATGAGCACACCTCAGCTGGAGAACTTGGGAACGGGAGCTGTGTGATAATTCAGGTAATTCTCTTTTCAGAGATACTCATTTCTTGTCTCCCTGCCATTAGCTCAGCCTCTAATTCCCCTCTATGGATGCTCTCTCAACTTCCTTCACACAGTATAAATTTCAAGCCCAAAATACATTAGCATCTTAGAAAGAAATACAGAAATATTCTCCCTCAACACAAACTTTCAATAGAAGAAACATTAGAGACACTGTCAGATCTGGCTGAAAAGTTTGCGTTTAAAAATTAACAACAATTTTACCTTCCATGTTTTTCTATTCAGATACACAAGAATTTTCTCATTTCTGTAAACGAATGGAAAAAAGGCCCTAATCTGATATTAAAAATTGCAGTGGATTGAATCAGTCTGGCTTGGAAGTCAGCCACAATGTTATCCTCTTAAAGAAACAAATTAATCAAGACACTCACTTCCATAACTCAGTTCAAACTGTGACAAGGCCTCTCCCTTCTCACTTGCTCTTTG
The DNA here is from genome assembly GCF_017639235.1 of Corvus kubaryi. Taxonomy (NCBI): domain Eukaryota; kingdom Metazoa; phylum Chordata; class Aves; order Passeriformes; family Corvidae; genus Corvus; species Corvus kubaryi. Next base: position 125,182 of record NW_024581569.1, read on the forward strand.
CGCAGTGGATTTGTGCTCCTTCTCTGGCTTTTTACCCGGCCCCTCAGCACTCTCTGAGTTCACATGGGAGGCCCTATCCAAGCTGTAAATGGAATGGCTGCTCCCACCACTGGTGTTGCCAAGGCCTCCTCCTTCTTCTGGAGACCTACACAGAAAGAAGGAAAACAATTTAGTTTTGTCAGTAGAACACGAATGAAAGTGACAAGAAGAAAATGCATGGGGTGTATGTCCACTCCTTCAACATCTGCGTATCAGATAACAGATCAGAAAACAACATTACCTTTTGCTCTTTATCAGGGTTCCGTTCTGCTGGCTCTCGTATCTGGAAGCTGCTCCCACCCCAGTCCTGACGGACTGCTCTGCAAACCCTGCTGGCTCAGCCTTGCGGCTCTGCCTGTCCACCAGCGGCCTTTGGCTTGAGAAGCTCCTCTTTGCCAGTTCCCTCTTCTCTCCCAAGCTCCCGGTGCCAAGGCCACCTTCCAGCTGGCTCTCACTCTCTGGAACTCCATCTCTTCTCTCTCGCCGCTCACTGAAGTCACTGCTCTCAGACGCTGTCTCCCACTCCTCATTGGCATGGTCCGAAGAGTTTTGGTAGGACAGCTCAGGAGAGCGTCTGCCCGAGACACTGCTCTTCTCTGCAGGGCTCAGCTTGGGTCTCCCTGGCCACTGGCTGGGCAGCAGGTTGGGGCCTCCCTCCTCGGGGTTCCACTGCCCAACCGATTCCCTCTCTTGCCTGAGGCGCCTGAACCGTGGGGGCTTGTCCTGGCGGGGGGGACGCCGCCTCCTGAAGGGCCTGTTCTCTATGTTCTCCTGATCCGCTGAGTAATCCTCCTGGAAAAAGTGCCTTTTGTCATCCAGATGACTCTCATCAAAAACCCGGCTGGAGAAAGAATCCGTGTGTTTGTAAGAGTCCTGAATGTAGTCCCTGTCAGACTGCTGCCTGCTCCCAAAAGCGTCTGATGGAGATGTGTGGCTGTACTCCTGCCACCCTCCTCCCCCACTCCTGCCTTGCCACTGGCTGGGCTCCTTACCCAGGAACCCCCTTCGCCCATAGCCAGAGTTGCTCAGTCTCGGTGGCAGCGATCTCCCAAAGGCTCTTGGAGCCCTCATCTTAGGATCCAGGCTATTGTGATCATCTGAATAGATTTTGTTGGACCTCCAAGACTCTTTGAAGTCTCCCTTTTTCAAATCACTGTCCTCCCTGTCCAGCACAGAGCCTTCATTGCTATTTTCCGAGCCCCTCTGCCGGCGACGTTTGGGGAGCTCCTCGTACTCTGACCCTTCACTGTGCGTCTCACTGGCAATCCGGCGCCTTGGTTTGCCTCTGGGGAAGTCCTCTGGCTGGTTGAACTCCCGGAGCCCTCGGCCCCGGCTGCTCCTCTGGTTGTTGTAGACACCCCTGCTGCTCACAACTGTGCCTCGGCCTCTGAAAGTGAACTCTCTGAAGCCTCTCCCTCGCCCACGCCCTTGACCTCTCCCACCAAAAGCTTGCTCCTCATCAATGAAGATCCAGTTGTTTCTTTTAGTGGGAGGGAGATCACTGGTCTCTCTGGATAGTTTTTTCTCCCAGGTTCTTTCTGGCTTCTCTTCCTCCTCCTCCTCCTCTTCTTCTTCTTGGGATTTCTCAGCCTCTCGTGCAAGACTGGTTTGGGAAGAACCTTTGTCATCCAGCAGGTAACGTGTGGAGTTCAGCAAGGCAGCAGAGTCATCTGACTCATTTTCTGCCTTCTGAACAGCTGCCTTCTCCTTCAGTGGGCGTGAGCTGTCCTCTCCCTCCAGTTTAACCTTCTCCATCTCCTTCTCCTTCTCTTCCACCTTGAGGGCTTTCAGGACTGGTTTTTTAATGGGGCCCGACCGCCGTGTCCTCCCCATTTGCTCCTGGTGCTGCCCGCTGGTGTTGCGGCTCTCAGGAGCCCACTCTGCTGTCTCTTCAGTGGCCTGTTTGGTACTGGCTCCTTCTTTCTTCCATGGGTCAGCACTGAACGACTGCTCATCCCGGGGCACTTCTTCAGCAGCTTCTGCTGCCGTCTCCGCAGGTTTCTGATGGTGGCTGATATCCCAACCATTATATTCAGGCTTCTTCTCTGCTTGGATAAAATCAGGCTCGAGGGGCGAACACCTCAGGTTCGCATGGCGGCTGCCAGCAGTACAGGCTTCCTGCACGCTCTCCTGATGCTGAAACAGGAGATCCTGGCCTATCCTCTGAGAAGACAGGCAGCTGTCAAAGTCTGCTTGGGCCTTCTTGTCAAAAGCATTCAAATACTCCTCCCCTCTCTCCTCAAAGAGATCTCGCTGAGTGCTCAGACTCTCCGGTCTTCCAGAAGCAGAGTAACTTTCATTCCTGAGAATGAAACAAACAACAAACAAAGGAAAGTCAGGTAATGCAGAGCACAGCACAGCTCCAAGGGCCCAGGCTGCACACAAGAGGTGAAAAGAAATAGACTGGGGTTTATGCTAAATCATGAGGCATTGAACCTATAAATACCAAAACGCTGGGCAGAGCTGCTGTGGCCCCAAGCTGTACTGCCTGGTTTGTTAAATCAATGCATGATAAAGAAAACAGTCCCTATGATGGGCAGCAAACTTAAGAAATAAAGGGAGATTCTACCTCCAACAACATGGAGATCTGAAAACAAAGAACTGGTTTTAGAATGTCCAAAAACTGTAGGAGATAAACTAGAAAGCATCAAAATTTTTGCCTCATTGTTTTTTATACCTTTCCCATGTAGGTGACAAGTCCCCCTCTCCCTCTGAACAGGCTCCAAGCTGGTCAGATATAGAATTTCTGAATAGCTCAGTCTGTAAACACCTCTACAGCAAAAACACTCAGGAGAGTAAGGGTGCTCCCAGATCAGCACCTGGGCCTGTTCACAGACATCTTTCAGGTCAGCTCTACACCCACTTTTCAGTAGATGACTTACAGCAGCACCTCCCATGGCAGCATGCATGAGGACAGGGGAATTCTGCACTCACCTGGCATGCAGCCCCTCCATGCTCATGCTGTCAGCCTGTTTTTGATGTGACAGGGAGTATCCTTTGCTCTGCAGAGACGTGTAGCTGTCCTGGCCCCACACTGGCACAGGATCCAAGGGAGCAGTTTTCCTGTCTGCCTGCCCTGCTTGACAGTTCTGATCTTCAGACCGACAGCTGCTCCCACCAATGGAGTCCTGCTGAATCATGGGCTTCATAATTCCTGCTCACGACAGAGTTCATGCCATTAGCACCAGGATCTCACAGACAAGAAGAATTTAACAATCTCCTAGCTTGGACTCCCCCTTCCTTCTCAGGCAGCAGGCCACTGCAGCCATGGAAACCTCTCTTGTAAAGGGGAGCCTGTGCTTGGAAAATGCACAGCTGGGAAATACACCTGGAGTGATACAGAACATGACATAGCTCTCAGAGCCCAACCCACATAGACACTACACAGCATCACTGGCTTGGGATCAAGCAACCCACAAACTCCAGGGAATGATTTATACATCCTGATGTTTGCATTCACACCTTTGAAGATTAGTAACAAGATAGGAAGGTACATAGTGCACACAGCTCAGGAACTACAGGGTTTCTCCATCACATCTCCTAAAGGGGGTCTATTAAGATTTCACATGATTACAGTAACTCCAAAACTCATCCTTCTTCTCCAACAGGCGAGACCAGTGGATCTGCTACCCTTTCCTCCAAGGGGCAAGATCAGTCACATCCGCTAAGCTCACAAAGCAGTCAGGGAAGGTCTCTCACTGCAGTGCATTTCAACCAACTTTCTCATCCCTAGAGAATGGATACCAGCCAGAAGGCAAAGTCTGGACAGAGGTTAAGAGACACACCAACTTTCCAGATATGAACCAACTCAACAGCCAAGATAAGCACTGACAACACCTCACCTGAAGGGTGAAGGGCTGAAGGGTAGAAATCCACGGGGGTGCGGCTCTGGGCCATGCGAGGGTCCATGTAGGACGGCATCATCATCCAGCGGGGATCAAAGCCGAGCATCTGTGGGTGCGGCGGGTAGAACGTCCGCTGGGGATGGGAGTGGGACGGGGGAGGATAGACCTGCTGCTGCCAGTGCTGCATCTTGTACAGCTGCTCCTGCAGGGAAGAGGATGGGCCATTGGACATGGCTGTGGTGCCAGGAATCACACTGACATACTGGTCAAGCAAAGGAAAACACGTGCCATCTATCAAAGGCTCAATCCCTAATCAGATAGGAGGGGGAGCAGAGAGGGGCAATTCACTACCAACTGGGAATGTGGCAGTTGTTAATTCTGTAAATACCAGAGCAGCCAGACTATCACACCACTGTGGGCCAGGCTATGTGGCCAAAAACAACAGATCAGCTTTAAGATCACAATTTGCATCTTCTCAACACTCCTATGAATACAGGACAGCTTCCTGTCAAACACCACTTCCTAACTGGAACCAAATACTTTAGAAGATGTCACATTTTTCAGGAAATGAAACTTGAAATTTATTTAGTGTGTATATATATTACTTCCACCCCTGTCAGCTGAACAGATTATATAAAAACAACCTAAACCAAATTAAGAGAGCTGTTAATATTTTACAGTGTTTCCTGTGCATCCTCCAGAGACAGGCTGGCACTTGCAGGTTGTTTCCACATCTCCCACATGGCCAGTCCACCTTCCTTTAGCTGAGGACTGTCATGATGTTAATTTGATTTGACATTTAACTTTTGTTGAAGATCCAAAAAGAATATATATTTGAAGGGAGTTCTATGTATTGAAGAAAGCTTTCAAACACTAAACAGCTCCAATTAACATGAAATGCATCTACTTATGTGTCAAACTTGCCACCATCTTTTTTTGCTAAGCTTACAAGTGTCAGATACTGTAACTGTTTATTAAAAAAGCCAATCCCCAGCTGCAGAGCAAAAGAGAGACCTTTGAATCTGAGACATCATTACAGCAAGGAAGGCTTTGATAAACGCAGATTATATCTACATTATCTAGTCCTCCGGTACCTTGGAGAAAATATTTCCTTCGTGAAACCAAAACTTTTCCATTTTATTCTTTTCATAGAGCTACTAAAGCAGCAATACAAGCCAGCCAAAACATGCACTGACTCATACATACTAACATCACAGAGGGTAAGAGAAAATAAAATAAAACTTCGTGTTCTTCCAGCAGCAATGACCTGTGGTATTATTAGCATGACAGCAAAGACATCCAATTCTTTTTTGTTTTAAGAGCACCTCTTTTCAAGAGTAACATTAAGCAGCATTTGCTGCTGTACATCTGAATCATGAAAATGTCAACCGCTGAGCAACGAGCACAGGAAACATCCATAAAAGAGCAATTACTGAGCTTCCAAGCAAAAGCCAGTTGTGAGCTCTTCGCTAAGATCTGCGGCAGAGTTGATTGTATCACATTTCAAGTGGTTATTTTATGAAGAATAGCAATTAACTTAGCATTATCTAAAGCCTGAGTCCTCTGTCCCCTGGTTTGGCCCCGCTGCCCTATAGAGGCTCACTGCATCTGGAAGCAGAGCTGCACAGCACGTATGGCACATACAGCATTGAAAGGTCAGGCAAGAGCCAAGATGCACAAAGCAGTTCGGCTAATGTCTCAGTGCCCCAGAAGAGAGTTTTCAATGCAACAAAAATGAAACATTTAAGACCAAACATTTTTATGGTGCAAAGAAAACAATTATTTGAAAGAGCCTCACAGAAAAAAAACCCAAGCAGGTAGTAGATGAGAGCAAAGAATCGGCCTTCTGCAAAGGCAGGAGGTGGAATGAGAAGCGTGCCACACCAGAACTCCCTCCCAGTCCAGAAGCAGTCCAGCAACTTGCCAACCTAAGCACAGTTTGCCCTGGCAAGCAAATGGCTGCCCATACAAACAATGGTAAGAGCACAGCAAGCGCCGAGTGAAATGGAAGCAGCTGAACCCCAAGGGTTTTCCCTTCCCTTCCCTTGTCCTGTGTATTCAGTCACTGCAGCAGTGCTGAAGAACAGCAGCTCATCTTGTGCCAGAGAGTAAGAAGAGATGTTCATCGGGTTCAGCGCCAGCCCAAGAACGGAAGCTTCCCTGGGCCAGGCCTACACAAGCACCAAGACAGCCACTGATGCGCTCATGGTTTTGGACGTGGGAAGCAGAACATCCCCAGCTTCTCCTGCTCATGCCATTTGTGAACCAGAGCTCTGCCACAAACCACACAGTCCTAAGAGCTCCCACTGTCAGGAGATGCCCAGACAACCACGCAAGACAAGTCAGCATTTCTGACAGCACTGTATTTTTCTCCTAGGCAAGTGACAAACCTGGCTGAGCCCTACCCACAACAGCTTCAGCATCACAGGGTGCACGGAAAACTCATGTAGCTCATATAGAGCCTTTCTACCCAAGCAGTCAGGATACATCCATGATGAGAAGTACTGAAAAAGGCCAGGGTAAAAACCCATTTATCTCCTCCCAGCCCAAAGACTGATGGTGTTGAGAACCCCATGATTCAGTGGGGGTCCAGAAAAGAGGGTTGTGAGCTCACAGCCATTACCTGCTGCTGTTGCTGTTGCTGCTGTTGCTGCTGCCTCTGGAATCGTGGGGGAAGAGACTTCTGGTATTTGTTGAATTCTTGTGCTGGCGAGGGAGCTTCTCTGAGCTCCTCCTCACTGCTGCTTTGGGCTGCTGCTGCTGGAGCAGGAGTCTCCTCTTCCAGATAGCCAACAGAGGCATCCTGTGTGTGAAACTCAGGGGTTGCTGCAGAGAAGAAAACAAGCCTTCAAGAGCCTGCTCATGACAGAGCTGGGAGTGCCCCACCACCACCAAACATACACAGGTGTGGGCATGTCCTGACTGCATGGCTGAACCTTATTACAACCATATATAGCACATCCTCTACCTTGACAGCCTAAGAAGGGTTTTGTCCATCTTGTTTTCGTGATAAAATTCTGAGATCCTCCTTTGCTATCAGCCTTCTGCTTAAGCATTGGGGAGAAAGTCCTTTTCCCATTAGTCCTTAAATCTGCCAGCACTTACTGATTTTCTATCTATGGCCATGAGCACTTAATATTATCATCCAATCATGAGAAGCTCATGAGGCCCATTCCAACAAGGCCCCTGCTAGCACAGCTCACTGAGCACAGCAACTAAAGAAGTTTGTATTTATTTCAATAGCTTTTTTTTATTTAATCAACCTTCCTCACCAATGCAAAATACTCTGCAGAATGCAAGAAGCAGCAGATCCCTCAAGGGCAGCTGAAGGGCCCTCTGAACACTCCCTCCCAGGAACTCCCCCACTCCAGGTAAGAGATCAGCACAATGGCAAAAAAAGCAATTTTTACAGGGTGAGGCAGGCAGTGTTTCTGTACCTTTACGGAAAGCATGGCCATTCTCTTGTGCAGTGTTTTTCTCGGTGCTGGGAGGTCGCACATCTTCATTCCCTGTGTGTTTCTGTGTCTCCCCACTCTTCTGAGCCAGTTTGCATTTCTGATCAAGTTGCTTGAGCTTTGCAGCACAGGCTGCCAGGCGCTCCTCCCTGGCGCGCCGCTCCTCCTCCTCCCGTCGCCTCCTGGCTCTCTCGACAGCCTCAGAGATCTCAGAGTGCACAAACTTCTGTCTCACAGGCACCTTTTCTTCTTTATCCTCGAGGGACTGCTGCCTGAGAACACTTCCCAGTGCAGGCTTCTGCCAGAGAAAAAACATTCCTCCATAATCATGACCCAGCTAGCTCCTCTCTCTTGAGCTTTGCATCCCATGCTGAGGATATCCCCTTCTGACCCTCTCCCCTCTATCCTCATGCACAAATCCCCGTTACTGGGGAGAGTTATTGCTATTTGGTTCAATAACTCCATTTTCTCACTGACAACCCCACTGTTCTGCACCAGCTTCAATTTCTTTTCCCTAGTGGAAGTGCTATGCATAAAGATGTGGATAGAAACCAAGAACAGAAAAATTCATCAGCATCCCATTTTCAATAAAATGTCAAACTGGCCTCTTAAGGACACAGATGGGCTTCCAGCTCACCCATGTGGGTTCAACCTACCTGGTACTCTGAGGCAGAGCTCCAGCCATTCAGCTTCCTTGGAGGCTGCTGTGAATCCTGCACTTTCCGGACTGGCCGGGACAAACCAACTGAATCATTCCAATTTTTTCCTTCTTCCAAGGTGTGCTTGACATCTGCACTGTCTGCAGAGCTCAGGGACAACTGTCGCTGCCTTCTGGGATCCCAGCTGTTCCTGTCACATAAATAGCTTTATTATTGCATTTGCTACTTGCCTCAGGAAGCACTTGCAGCCTTATCAAGTGGCAAAGGCAACTGACTCTAATAAAAAGGAAAGATCACAAAACGCTACCAGAAGTGATGTGTTTTTCTTTAAGGTGCATAAGGATCAACTCCACTATTGTGCAGCAGGATAAAGGTGAGAAAAGAAGAGGAAAAAAGCCTGGCAAACTGGCAGTCAGCTGCTAGACCTACACATATCCTTGAAGACCACTCAAACACTGGCCAGTAGAATCAACAAAGTCACAGCAACAAATCCGAGAGATCAAGACTCCACATTTAGGACAAGTCTTTAAAGACCCTGGTACTGTTCACTTTTACTGAAACAACTGTAGGTGCAAATAGAGCAACTTCTTACCACTTCTGTCGCCCATCTTTAAGAGTTTCTTCCTCTTCTTCATCTTCACTAAACTTTAGTTTCTCAGAATAATCCACTTCATCATGAATGCCTATGAAGGCAGCAAGGGAGAATGGATTTATGAGAGGAAAGAAACAGGTCTCTTGTCCTGATAAAGCTTATGCCCCACTTTAGCACTAAATTACAGGACACACACGCTTGGCATGAACTACTCGCAAAGCCAAATGTCCAGCACTGGTCCTGGAAATCACAGAATAGCTTGGGTTGGAAGGGACCTTTAATGTCATCTACCAAGCCCTCTCCTCAGTGAGCAGGGACAACTTCAGCTACATCAAGCAAGAAATTATGGGAGCGGTGTGGACACACACTGCTGAACAGCTGGGCTGGTCCCAGAGAAGGAGCACAAACAGCCTGGGAATGGGGGCTGCAAATGAGGAGACAGTCACCAAGATAGGCTGTGTGCAATTGGATACTGAATGCCATGACTGAGAAGGCAGGACTAAATCTCCTTCCCAGCACCCACAGTGCTACTCCTCCTGCTGTATTTGGTGTTTTCAGATTTTAGGAGTCTTCAGATCCGGTTCCTTGAGCACAGTGTGATGGAAGGATCAGAAGGATCCATTGTGTCATCATTTACACCAACAGCAATTTCACAACTACACAAAGCTAGAGCATGAAGGTACTTTACCTGCCCATCCATCATCTGCATCATTGTCCAGCTCATCCAGCCCCTTCAGGTTCTCTGCGTTGATGATGGTGGGACGAGGCACTCGCTCCATCTGCTGCCGAACTGGTCGGGCTGGGCGAGACAGGCTGAGCCTGTTCTCTTTTCTGCAGGAAAACACAGACTTGGTCAGAAACAGCAAACAGAAAATTAAAGAATGCAGAGCCAAGTTTGTAACACCAAATCAGTCCTTTTCTACTGTGCACTTATGAACAATGCATCCGAGTTTCTCTCCCTGTCCAGCAGTTTCTTCCCCTTGTCTACCTGGTACGCACTTCCTAGAACTTACAGATCAGAGCTGCAACCCCTCCAGTCCAGGATCACACACCAATTCCCATGTCCCCCTGCTCTTCAGACACACAATGCCTACAGCCTTGCAACATTTCAGCTGCTGTGTAGCTGGAGCAAAGCACTCCTCCTTTGGGCAAAAAACAGGGCTTCCCCTTTGGTGCCTGCAGCTTCACACATGCAACTGCATCCTTGGCCCAAACTCTTGCCTAGTTTAAGGTTCATGTCACACCCTGAACCTGCCTCTCAAGTGGGAAAGTGATGGCAGCCTTACCCATCCTGGTCATTCATTTGGAATTGTCTGAAAGGTACCCGGGGCTCAAGCCGAAGCTGAGGAACGGGGAAAGACCCTCGGTCCAGCGATGCAGGGGTCTCGGATGGCTGTTGTGGACACATCTGGAATGAGGCAAAGCAAAACAGCCTGGTTTTTCTCCTTGCCATAGGAAGGTTTACCCAGATGAGGTTACAACACGTGCACAGTAGTGGCACCCGCACCAAGGGGAAACGAACATTTCATATCTGTCTGCCCAACAGGCCACATGCTAATGGTTCCCTCCCCAGCTCCAGAGGCAAAGGGGCAACTTCTCTTTGGGCTGAACAAGGCTGTGCTACACAAACTAAAAACATGTCAAGAGAAGGATCCCTGAGCAAGCCCCAAAAACCAACCGAGAGTCCAGAAAATACATCTCAGCTGATTTCAAACCCACACACATTCCAAGAACCGAGGACACACTTGTGGAAAAAGGGTCACTTACAAAAGCAGGTAGCATGTCATGGTATGTGGGTGGCTGGTAGACGTTTCCCATGAACTGCGAAGCCCCTTTGCGGACAGGCTGAGCTGGGCGGAGAGACGGCTCCTTGGGATCGCTGGCGCTCGCTGAGGAGGGGGCCCCGTCTCCAGTGCTGGAGGTCTTGCTGCCCAGCTCAGCAGGGGAGGCGGTCAGAGATGTGGCAGAGGTGATGTTCCTCCCACCGCCCTCCCTCCAACTGGTGACATCTGGAAGGGAGGTAATTAACTATGTTAATATTTGTAAATGCAGGCAGCCACTCTACCAGAAAGTCTCAAAACCTCAAGTGCTCTGGTCAAGCCCTAATTACACTAAGGTTGTAGAAAAATATCAAGGACCAATAAAAATCTCCAACTGTGTTTATTTTCTTAAGAGAGGAGCAGCATCAGCTGGTACTAAGTAATTGCTGCATCAGTGGTGTCCTTATTTGCCAATAAACCTGAACTCCTACCAACTCTGTTCCCCATCTCCACAGTCCTTACCCTGCAGAATTAAGGTCAATTAGATGCAAAAACACTCAAAGAGAAGCCACATTACACCACACACTAATTTCACTGTGGCTCCCCTCGCCCAGGAAGGGGCCTGCTTTGCAACATCACACAGCAATTTTTACTAAACAGTGTAGTAGATGACAATCCATACTTGGCTGTCTGGACCACAGAACATCAGCACCACCTGATCATCTGCTAAGCGGCCTGACACGTGTAAGCTCATAGAAAGATAAAAGGAAATATAAGGATGGAGTACTTGGTACTGCTGTGAACTGGCACCCCCTGCCCAAAACAGACTCAATGGTTTATGTGCTGGGATAAGGCAGAAAGACACAATCCTTCACTCACTTTGGGGGCGGAGGCTTGGTCCTGGCCCATACGACGGATCTAAGGCGCCCTTTTCTTTGCCAACCTTGTCCTGCTCGCCAGCTGCTTTCAGCGTCGGAAATTCCTCGGGAGAGAAGGATAACAGTCGGCTTGAGGCCCTTGAACCTGTCAGACAAATAAGTGTTGGACTCAGAGAAGATCCTTCCACTGTTTCAACTCCCTTATGAGATCAGCCTGGAAATGTGTTTCCTGGGAATCTGGGCCTCTGGCATATTTAAACCCAAATTACTATCGTACCAGCACCTCACTTCACATCCCCAACACTCTCAGACACTGTCACCAACACGACAACACATGTCCTCACCCAGCACTCCTACACTCAGGATCTTTATTTATTCTCACATTCAACGAAGTCAGTGAACTTTCTCAGCTTCCGAATATTTTTGTGAAGTACAGAACTTAGACAGAGGCAGAGATATAAATTCTGCAAGATCACTCATAAATGATACCCTGCTATCAAGTATTTGACATTTATATTGAGACTCTGCTCACACCCCACTCTGCCAAGGAAGCAAATTGTTAGAATTTCTGTCGATGTATCAGTGAAAGATCACAGGTAAGGACAGATGTGCTACGCTCTCCTCCCTGCTGCAGCACTTTCAAGATGCAGATCACTGGCCAGATCAGGCCAGGTTCATTTCTAGTCACTGGAAATTGTCTTGCTGAGTCATCAGTCACCCCAGAACAACAGTTCTCTGTCAATTCTAAAGACCTGCCAGTGACTGGAACACAAAACACAGCAATTCTCCTAAATCTGTTGGCAAGATAACACTGAAAAAAAGGAAATTGCTAGCATTACTGTACTATTAGACATTAAAAGAATTGCTTTTTCTGAGAACTGTTTCTCAGTGTTACTTGGCTAATGCTCTCTAAAAAAGGCATTTCAGAATTATATTAGAAGCATCAGCAATGAGTACTGAAGACTTGCAAGAGTCTCATCCTTCTCCTTCCTTGTCCTGAAGAGTCAAGACAGACTGGCTTAAGTCATTTTTATTTTCTGAACTTGCACACTGCACAAGACCTCCCATGTGAAATTTCCAGGGAAGACTCTGCAACAGCTGCCCAAAACACCCTCAATTTCAGACAGATGAAATTACTTGAGAAGGACATTGCCTAAATACATCACAACGTAGCTAAGACTTCCTGAAGAGTTCTGATTTTTACTGAACTAGAACGGCACAGGTTAAGTGTCTTTCAGGGGAGACATCCACCCCCAGGTAAGGCTGCACCATGTAAGAACTATTTATGTGCAGCCATTAACAATTTGTACTCTAACCCTGAGCAGCATCACACTGAAAAAAGTCTGGTGCCTCTTTTTTTCCCTCCAAATGTCCCTTATACAGAAAACACAGGCATGGAGAAGCCCATAATTAATTTATTAGACCACTTTTCTTCAGGATACACCCTCCAAAGGAGGGTGCAGCCCTCTTCTAAGACATAAAAAGAACAAAAAGCAAGAGACTCTCCTCTTCGTAATATCTGAATTAGCTTAGAAGGAAAAGCAATTGTTCAGTGCCACTAGAAAAGAGGTGCAAGCATGGGATGGCCTAAGAAATCCTTTCAGACAGATTTCTGCTGCTTCTGTGATTCAATTATCTTCTAATTAAGCTGCCCTTAGCCACATAGGCAACTGTTTTCTTGGATTGAGAACTCTACATTGTTAAGTGTGACCTAGAATGAGTTTTCAAAAAATCTTTTAAGAACATTGTTAGATGATCAGATTTCAAAATGACTGTTCAGGAGGTCTACACAGCAAGACTCAAGAAAGTACCAATTAACCAAACAAGACAGTCTTTGCACTGGCCACCAACCTCAGGCAAGTACAAGTTTCTGCTTTAACATTTAGCCTTCAAGAAACACCCTCTCAATTAAGGGCCTCATTTAATTTAGGGTAAACTTGTCCCCCCTGTTTCTGCAATCAGCAGCTGTCTCTTCAGTTCTTTCAAATCTCTCTGCAATTTCACTTGACAAGTGAATGGTTCCAGGTCTGTTCACATTAAAAGTGGAACTGAGCTGTTATTCTCACTATGGTTTTAATGGCACTACTCAGTGCAGCTGGAAACCACCTCCTGTGTGGAAATGGATGCATCTGAAGACAACTAAACTCTCAATTCATGTTAACACTGCTTCAGGATTCTCAGTCAAGCAGAAGCCATTAGCAGCACAGTTACTGAGGGAGACTTAACAGCAAGGCCTCAGCCAATGTGCAGGCAGGTGGACCCTGCAGCAGCTCCACTGCCACTGCAACTCCCTTGGATCATGGATCCAAGGAGTTCTGTACAAGAACATTCCAGCCTCACTTCTGACTACCCAGTTAGGTTAAGATGCCCTTGCTACTACCCATGGAGATGCCTACATTTCCCCTCTCTAATGTCCCTTCTCCTTTCTTCTTCTCTTCTAAACCAATCCCACCCACCCCCCCCGCCCCGAATTTCACTCTGCTTACTGCACCTTTATTACACACTGCTCTGGGCTGATTGAAGATTCTCATGCCGGGGCAAACATTTCCCTTCTCCTTCAGAACCTTCCCCTCCCAGAACTCCCTGCTGCATCCCAAGAGCATGATTTGCTCTGGTTCAATGCAGCCATGAGACACGTTCTGTTCAAGCAATGTCTTGCACTGGCAAGACATCCTGAACTGATTCAGCTGCATCATTCCAGCCGACACACCACACAGACTGAAAACAGGACTCAGAAGGCCTCACTCCCATTCTGCACCAGGCTGACAGGGAGGGCAGGAAGAAATGGAGCCCACCACCCCATCTCATGCCTGTCTGGGAAAAACAGGCACACACCATTCCTCTTTATCATACTCACCACCTTCTTGTCCTGCTGGCTTTCCATTCAGCTGTGCCCATGACTTTGGTCCACCTGGCACTGAATTTGTACTCTGAAAACAAAACAAAGCAAAAAAAGAAAGCCCAACACAGATCAGTTAAGATTCATGACTGTTTCTCATTTCCTGACTGGCACCTGCTATGGTTCAGGCCTCCAGATCACCCAGATACCACAGGTCTCCACAGCTTCAAGCTGGGGCTACAGTGAGCTGTCCCCCACTCCAGTGTACTACAAAGACTACAGCAAAAATCCTCTTCTCTGCTCTGCCCTAATGTCTCCTCTGCCCATCTTCACCGTTTCCCCAACTTGAACTCCCATCAAGCTTTCCCTTTGTTCTGCTGCATTTTTCCAAATGGTCTCCTTAATCTTCCAGATTTGTTCCATGCTACACCTCAGCTTGAAGGCTACTCTTTCTCAAGCACTAACTACTCTTCTCCTCTTCAAAACATAACTCCTGTCCTGATTTCCCTGAACCTCAAGGGTTGGGAATTTTTTTTAAGCCAGGAAGTGTGAGATCTGCAACACATGGGGCCAGGTCCTTGCACTCTCTGAGACACCTTCTTGCTTGCCAGCAGCTTTTTCAGGTCCTTTCACTGGCTACTCCTCCCACATAACCAGATCTCTTCCCATCAAGTCTCATCAGGCTGGAAGCAAGAGCTGGATCTGTTGTCACCAAGTGACGTTTGAATTACAACCGAAGTAGAATAGTTTAGAAGTGCTAACCAGCCATCCCACATTCCAGCCATTTTTTTTCTAGACTGCAACTAGACTTTCTGCACACATTTGAGAAATATAGTTCTGTGTATGTTACTTTTTTAACCTGCAGCACAACACTCCTGGTGCACAGCAGCTGGGACTCAAGAGAGTCACTTCCACGAGAACCGATTATACAGGAGCTTTTTCTTAAGTGCAAGGCAGCACAGGCAATTAAAGCCTTCAAGCTGCCTGGGGACAGGGGAAGCAGGGTGGCAGTCAGAGACTGCTGGCACCTACCTCCTGACTGATTGACTGTGTCGGCTTCTGTAAATTGGAGACAGATTTCTGCAAACCCTGCTGCGGCAGCGACTCCTGCAGCTGTGCAGCCGTCGCACTGGAACTGAGCAGAGACAGAAGAGGTGAGACCAAAGGGGAAGGAAGGCAGGAAAACAGCTCTGGGCAATTTGGCAGTTGCTAAAAGATCAAGCTAAAACACTGGCTCTACAGGGGCCTGGACAACAGAGAACTGATCCCTGTAACGTCTGACACCAAGCACAGTAGGGCACAACCACTGCTGCCTGCCTGACAAAACTTACCGAAGATTCACTCTACCCACCTCTTTTGGTCTGGCTGATCCTGCTTGTTTGCCCATCCTGTACCGTCCTTGGGTACTATAATGATGTTGGGGTCGTTTCCTTTGTTCTCAGACTTCAAGCTAGGCAAATTTGCAGGAGGTGGCATGCGCCGGGCAGCAGCAACTTTCCCAAGACTCTGTAAGCCATGTCTAGGAATAACTGGCGAGAAAGGAACAGCAGCAGGTCAGAGGGCTGTATCCTGCTAGATAACTAACCTTAATTAGGAAGCCTGTGGCTGGGTGCAGCCCCAACAGAAGTGCTGCTGCTATGTCAACACACAGGTTGCTTCCCACAGGACCACAGATGCAGCCGTCTGTTGTAGCAGCTGGCAAACAGCTCCTACAGCGGGAAGGAGAAAAATCCTTCTCCCCAACAAAGTGCTCACAGTGTCTTTTTGGAGGACTGCACAGGTAGCTCTTTCATTTCACCAAGGAGAAGCAGCACCCCCTTTTTACAGCTTGGGGAAATGGCCACCCAAGTCCACCTCTCAGCAGACAAACAGGTGACCTAACCCGGGAATCCTGAGGTCTCCATTTTCCAGCTCTATCCACCAGACCACATTTATTAAGAAAGTATTTTATTTTTTGTTTTCTATTGTCACACCAAATCCAGCACCAGTCCAGGCAAGGTAATTTTTTGAACCCACTATCTAATTTTGGTCATATTTCCATTGCAAAACCAACTCAGTTCTTTCCCAGTGGCCTTCAGTCCATGACTCTCACCTCACACAAGGTCTGACCAGCTTAAGGCACTTCAGTCAGCTCAGGTGCCCTGCCCTGGCACAGCTTAAGGCCCTGGTAAGGCTTCCATTTAAGCCTGCTACCTGTCCACTCTGCAGCAAGGACACAGGCAAAACAAAAGGGCCAAGAGCCCCCCAGCTGTCCTGGGTAATTCCTCTATGTCTCCACAGCAACAGCAGCACAAAGAGTCGTGGACATTTTCCTTTATGTCTTAATGAAACACAGGCTTTGACACCTGCACAGACACTGCAACCCAGCGGTGTCCCACAGGCTCAACAACCTGAATGAGTTCTGCAACAATACTCTTGGAAGACATCAAAAGCTTTCTGGAGGTGTTTCTTACCTGTAGTTCTGATAGCTTCTATTGACTTTCCTTTATACTTATCAAACAGGCTGAGAGTCGAGTACTTGCTTTTCCCATCCTTTCCCTTGGTTATTTGCCCCAAACGATCGGACATTGCGATGAAATGTCATCTAGTAAGGAAATTTCTCTGCGCCGCTCCCGATCTGCCTTTTAACAGAAGAGAACCAGGAAACCCCCATCAAACGGATTGTTCAGCCACAGACAAGCAAAACACAGCACACACACAACAGCAAGAACTGATCATATTCAGTGAGCACACGCATCAAGTTACAAGGTTTTAACTCCCTCCTCTTTAGCCACAAGAAGCTTTGGGGCTTTAAGATTCACAAACTGAATGAAAAGAACTGCAGGAACACACTTCTCACGGCATCTTTTTTCCTGCCACTCCAGTGCTGAAAGAAGTGAGGTGCTCTAAGTATGAGAACACGAGAGGGGGGTCAACAAGTCCTTGCTTTAGAAGGGCAAGTCTGACAATAAGCAGCTAAACACAGGGATTCCTAAACATAAAAGCCAGAAAAGCACTGTATCTTTGTATCTTATACCACACTGCAATTTATCATTGCATTTCCCCTGAAACACTGGCAGCTAGGTTTGTAATGTTTAGATTATGGTTCCACACTGGCCACAGTTATACCAGCAATTAATGCTTTGACAGCATCACTGAAAGGCAACAGAACTATTTCTCCAAATTCCCTTTTCCCATTGGCTGGCCATGAAAGAGAATTAAGGAGTCAAAAAAAACCTGCTCAGCCATACCAGATTCAGATTCTTGAGCCTGTGAGTTCAGCTGTTCTACTATGAATTCTCCAAACACATTACCAAAAAATTACATTCCTCTGTTGCTGGCACCTTGAACATAATTTTTAGCTTGAAATATACTTTTCACAGCAGATGCAGTTTGTTATTTTTCAATCTGATCTTTGCTGGCACAACATGCTGTGAGTAACACCCATCATGCAGCCAGTCTCCTTACATTGACTTTTTGGCTCCTGGAGCCTGGGACAAAGCTGAAACATGGGCAATGCACACACTGTAACATCGACTTTTATGTCAGAAAAGACACTTTGCTTACTTTCAATGGACCTATCTTTTGTTTTTTTAAAGCATCATTCTGTTCTAAATTTTCTCAAATCTAGCAGCTTCATCTAACCTTTCTGCACATAATTTAGACTTCCAGATTTCTTGTTGTAAAGCCTCTACTTTGAGCCTAAAACTGCTGGCAGTTTCATTTTACCATCTCCTAGGTCCCATCCTAGGGTTTCAACTCTGTGTTGGGAGTAACAAAACACTATATACGTGTATATATATATGTATATATATACACACACACCCCTCAGATCTTCCCACACCTCACACTTTCTGAAACTCACCCAGCTGAAAGCCTTTTTCCAACAGAGACAGCAATCACTTTCTGAAAGAAACTATCTGACCAAAGGCTACAACTCCCATCAGCAATGCCTTATCAAACACAGTTTGCAGGTAAGAGGATTAGTCCATCACACATTATGTACAAATTAAAGCACAGACTGAGAACACGCTGGATAGAGCCAGGCTTGGAATGCAGTGCCAAGTGCGACCGGTCAAGTAAAGCCCATCTAAAGGCTGATGCCGGAGGCAGATGTCTGACCAATAAGCCTAGCACAACACAGCATTTGTTCTTGCACTGCAGGATTTAAATCAGGTCTGTCAGGTGCAAGAAGCCATGGACTCTGTGCTAGGTAGCCAGGGAGAGAGACAGAAGAGTATTTTCTGTCACTCAACAACAGCATCCAAGGGATGCTCAGGAAAAACACCAGGCTCCCCAGGAAGCCCCTCACAGCATTTCTGCTGGACCACCACATGGGGATGCAGCATGAAGGCCTTGTGGAGGCAACAGGGTTGGCTGGCAGTCTTGAGGCATCTTTTCCTGCAGAGTAGCAAACAGATCTTTGGCTCCAGTCTGGTTCATCTTTGCTCAGATGGCCACTATGTGCCAAAGAAAACAACAGCTCCTCCCTCACTTACCCATTTGCACTGTATTTTATTAGTAGGACAGACATAAAAGAGAGAGGGAGAAAACACACTGATTAGCACAACCTTGGCAGGAAAGCACAAGTTGGACTGAGAACAATGAGCTTTTTGAAGGGGCAGAGTTGTGGGGAGCCCCAGAGCAGAACAAAGAGCAGAGGGTGCTGTGCTGGCAAGAGCACAGCCACCTACTTGTACAGGTATACTGTGCCTTGCAGAGGGTGCCTTGCTCAGGGCCTATCCACACCATGTCAACCCTGCACCAACCTCACAATAAAAGCAGTAAAACCCACTTTGAAGTTTAGAAAGCTCAAAACAGACAAAATTAGAAGGTGTTTAAAAATAACCCAACAACAACAAACCACCTACCAGATCAGGTTCAGGAGTTATCTGGTTAACAGAAAACCCCCGAGTTCCTGAAAGTCAATGTGCAAACAAAACACAGGGCAATGCTGCCAAAGAGAAACCCTGACAACAGTTACGTAATCAGGTCTCAGCTGCCTCTTGATTACATCTTATATCATTAAAAGGATGCGGGAAGAATAAACAACCACTTCACAGCGGAGGAGCTGGGGACATGTCGGGATAAAGCCCCTTGTCAAACTTTCTGGGACAGACAAAACTGCTCTCTGGATAAATGAAATTTACTTTCAACTCCTTCAACAAGACGTGAAACACATCTTTGTTTATGTGTTATGTGTATGCTCCAAAGGGGACAACAAGACCATGGAGAGGTGGAGCAATTTCCATAGTCACTGTGCAAAGAGGCTGCAGCAGAACTGAGCTGGGTCAGAGCTGTGGGGCCGGCAGGACCTTGCTGCCTGTCCCTCCTGCCAGCTGCAGATCCCAGCTACTCCAAGGGTATATCAGCCAGGGAGATCACCCAGCTCACCCACAGCACTTCAAAGAAGCCACAGAGCCTCCCAAGACTGGCACAACACTGGACTATCTTCCCATCACACAGTTGAGCAGGGAATCCAGGCAGGGATCATAAAGGCCTTCTAGCTTTGAAGAGCAAAGCCATTTCTGATAAAAAACGTGATTTATTTAGAACTGAACTGCCAGTCTGCATGCTCATTATTAGCAGAGCTGGAACCAGAAGGCACATGCTGATGCTGACAAGTGAAAACCGACAGCCTCGGCAGAGCCTCTGACCTGTACTCAGGGTTTCTGTGCCCGACAGCTGACCCTGAAGAAAGCAATATCCCCTGTTACAGAGAAATCATTAAAAAAAAAAAAAAAATCACCAGCATTTCTGCAAGATTTCTCTCTGGGTTTATAGAGGTCTGTGGGGGAAGGTTTGCTATCAGTTTCAGCATGGAGTGTAGCTCTTCCCATTTTCAGGACTCGCAGCATCTCCTACTATATCCAGGGACAGCACCAGATAGCAAAACACTGAGTGTCTGAGCAATCACAAAATACTGCAGTATGACCAGTTCCATTAGAGATCCTAGGATGCAAATAACTGCACCAGAAGCACTTGGGCAGAGAGCTCCACTGCCCAGGCATCCTCATGTCCACTCTGTACTGCCCTGCATCCTATTTTTAGGTATTGACCCTGTCTAACTGCCTTTTAGAAGGGTAAATTCTAATCCAGAGAGCAACAGTGATATTTTAATGTCTTAAAGACATTAGCCTTACAAGCATACAAGTCCTGGAGCTACAGCAGGCATCTACCAAGCCTGTCCTGCAAAAGCCCATGTGAAAACCTTGAGTTCCTGGCACTGGTAACAACTGGAAACCCCTGAGCTGAAAACACAGCCAAATGGAGGAACTCCTGACAAACAGGATTGTCTGCAAAGCTCTTTGCAAATCTATGTATGCAGGAGGCTGGGCTGCTGGTGTTTTATTCACAAGACTTCAATGGAGCTTGAGTACCTGGAAGTCAGCCAGCCTTAGCTGAGCAGGGCAAACAGATTTATGAAAGGTAACACACATACTAGAAGGAATCACTTCAGCTACTCACACACCACTGAGCTCTACACCAAGCACAGTCCTGACTACTGCAGACCTTCACTCCTTGCTCACTTCACAGCAGCAGTCATCAACACAAAACAAAGCAACACGATGGAGATTAACAGTGAAAAGGCTTTTCTCCACAAGCAGGAAGATTTCTGACGTGTAACTTTATGCAAATTGTTCAGAAACTCACAGGTTGGAAAGGCTAAACAGTACTTTCAGAAGAGAAAAGTGTCTGGAGTCATGTTAAACTGAAATATACTGCAGTTCCTAATGTCACCAGCAATGCAAAACCTTTTAAAAAACACAGCATAGTTTTACAGGAGATTAATGATGTTCACTCTTCTTTAAATACACACAGGTCAATTTTACTGGTACTTCCACAGCTAAACATTTATCTGTCAACACAGAGATACCACTACTTCTCCTGGACCATGTCCCACCAAGAACCAGCTATTTGTGAAACATTCACCACCTGCCTCAGCGATGAAAGACACCACTGGCTGCCCTTGGAAGGGCTTTGGTGAGACACTGGTGTATTGTCTGCCCAGAGACTTGCTGTCAGATGCCCTTATATCCTACAGAAGCCCTGTTTGGGCCATGCAGTGATCATGAGCCTAGCAAGGAAGGGACCAGATCAGCATTCAGTTCCCAGCACACATTGCTTAGTAAGGCAGGGAGCAACAGGAGAATATCAGCATCCAAGTACAAAGTCAATAGGATCAATGCAGAAGAGCTGTGCAGCAAGCAGAGGCTGTAGCAAGAGTCTAAGCCACAAAAAACCCTCTCGCTGTCATTCTACTGCATTATTTCCAGAGGGAGATGCCAAGATTTGCTGGTACACCTGAAAAAGGCCCTGCCAAGATCTGGATGTAGTGCCAGAAAATGGCACCGAATCCTGCCAGACAGGGAAAAGCAAGTCAGGAGTCTGCAGTGCAGAGAAGAGGTAAGACACCCCATCACCGAGTGCCTGATTCACAAGAGGGACCCTCCTTGCTTAGCTCAATAGCTGTATTTGGTGGTACCAGTTCTTTTAATCCTGCACAATTACAGTTTCTCACCATCTCCCATGAACCTTGGCTCAGTGAATGGGGAGGATCACATCTCCCATTATTTACTGCAGAAGTATGCTGTTAGCCAAGCAATACTGTTGGAAGTTGCCTGCCAGAGGACTTGCCTGCAGTCCAGTCCCATCCTCAGATCTCTAAGTCAAACCTCCTGGGATTTGAAACATGGAGCAGGACTATAAAGAGGAGAGGCGGAGTCTTCTGGACAGTGGATTTATCATTAATTACACATTGTGGACTTCTATAGACAGAGGTAAAACATGACAACAGGGAGGGGGGACAGAAAGGGCATGTCCTGTAAGATGACGTGACCTCGTTTCCTCAGTTCTGCCTTCACCAAGCTCACCTGCTGTCCCCTCTTCTAAATGTACCAATAGGTTGGGAATCACAACTACTGCCAGTGAATCACTGCACATTGTAGAGAAACCAGGTCTTTGCAGTCTCAGGCTTGGTCTTAAAATACGGAAGCTTCACCTCTCTGCTAAACAACTTTTCCAGTGCTGGGAAGGCAAGCAAGGCAAAGGAAGCCAGAGAGGCTGGAATTGTAACTTACCGTAAAACAGATAAAGCAGACTGGAGTCTAGAGAATAGCTCAATTGTATTTACACAAAAACATTAACGAGTGGTCCTTTCTGTGCGGGCTGGACAGACAATACCACACCCTGGAAAGGAGCCCTGACCTCCAGTAATTGAGGATGCAGACAAAGAAATAGTTCATCCTGAGTATGCAAGACTACGGCACACAGCAAAAAAAAACCAGTCAGAAGGCTGGTCCACAGCCCACAGAAAGTACTTACGAGATCCTGTGCTCATGAAACTCCCCCTCTTCTTCAAGCAACAGAAAACCCAAGGTGTGCAGTTAATTCTTTCCTTGAAAGGAGTGTCTGTTTACAACAGTCCACCAGAGAAACAGGCAGTTTCACCCATCTGCCCCATCATGCTGTAGAGAAGGAACTGATCCGCTGATGCCAGCCGGTCAGGAAGGTATAACCTTACCTCCAACCCAACAGGAAGTGCTGCAGGGCTTTCATACCCTGCAGGGAAGCAGGAAGGTTATCTCATGCGGAACAACCTGGAGGCACCAGCTACCAACATTACACTCCTCACCCTCTCATCTAGGCCATGAGGATGTTAAAGGAGACAAGGCTCAGCACGAATTGAAGTAAAAGAGTCTATTTCTTTGCTGTTACACATTTCAGAGGCCAAACCCAGGAAGGACAAAGCCACTCAGTTCAGCAAGGATCACCTGTGGCCTCAACAGATCCAGATTCCGACCCCTCTGGTACAAGAGGAAAGGGAAGTGACCTCATGATCTCCATGAGCTGCCTGCCAACAAGGCTCATATTCAAGTGCAAATCCTTACCCTTCAGAGTTGTACTTTCACTCTGGCTCCCCTACAACCAAGGGTCAGAGTTGAAAAATACAACCCTCAGCCTCCAATATGATTCTGCCTTCCACTCTGCCCTGCTCAGGCTCCTCTGAGATCTCAGTGTCCAGGGGGAACACAGAGATGCAACATCCCGCTCCCTCAACACCAAAACAAGGAGGCTGATCATAAGCAAGCAATTTAAATCCAAACACAAAAGAAATACCTGGCACAATGCTCTGTTGGCAAAACTTGTTCAGAAAGCTCCTGGCAACTGTAAGGTAAATGAGCATTTAGGTATCTGAGCAACAATAACAGACTGTGAGTAGCTGGTGGGGATCTCTTGATGGGTAACAGGGCTTGGCACTATCAGTCCAAGGCAGAGGAACAGTTTGCTCAACTAAGACTGGAAAGAGCAAGAAGTCCCAGAGCTCAGGTCCCTGACTCAGCCACCCAAACCTGCATGCCAAGACCCTCAGAGAAAATGCAGCTCTTCATCACAAAGAAGCAATTTGCAAAGAAGAATCAAACAAGGAAGAAACGCACTGCAGCAGCACCTGCCATGTCCAGAACACTCCCTTCCAGTGGAAAAGACTGTCCACTGGCACAGAAAGTGGACCCAATCATGCCTACTGCTCCCGAGGAGCCCACAAGGCCAGGATGCACCCACACAAGCACTGTTCTCAGTCACTGCACCACACCTTAGGTCTGACAGGTGAAAGCAAAGACTCTTCCATCACTAATAATAAACACCACTGCATGTTAAGGTTGTGAAAGTCCCTTAGTCCTGGTACTTTTGCCTACACAGACTTTTAAAAGTCATCAGAGCCATGATACCCATATAACCAGGTGAGACACAGCCAGAGTAGCATAGGTGAAACACCTGTGCTGCCAGCAGCAGAACCCAAGCATAAGGCTCCAAATCATTAGGTGTAGCTTATCTTGGAGAGAGCATTACCCATCCAAGGCCACCACTGGCCACTGGAGAATGCTCCTCTGTCAAACATTTCACAATCCTTCACCAGGTCCCAAGCTCAGCAATTTATTCCATCTCTCAGCAGTGAACATAAATTTTATAGCGAACAAGCAGAGAGAAAATCAAAGATGTCACAGCTCCAAGAGATGAAATCAGAGCAAAGCTGGCAGTCCTTTGGGTTACCAGCCCTTTTTTCAGGAACACATACAGCTCTTTCCACATAAATGCCATCAGCTGTTGAGTAAGCTGCACTGTTTTCTCTGCAGTCTCAGGAAGGATCACACTGGAGTGGGGATGTGGATGTTTACCTTGTGCCTGATGAGCCTCACAACAAAATCTGGACTCTCCACTCTCTCAGGTTGTCTGCCGACTTCAGGGCCTCAGTTCCCACTCAGGTTATGCACAGAAGGTTTTCTTTATGAAGAGATAAAGCCCAATGCTACTGATCAGCAGGCAGCAAATGCCAGTCCCTCACTGCACAAGCAAGGGAGAGAGGATCCTTTACACCCCTGCTGAGCAGATCCCTCTGGCCTTGTTCCTCCCCAAGGCACTGCTGGGAGCTCCCCTGGCAGGTACACGCTGCGGGGTACAAAGCTGCCCTGGCAAGAGTTTAATTCCTCTTTCTCTATCACTTCTCCCAATTCCCACAGCCATCAAGACTGATGCAGCTGGTTCAAGCCATTAATAAGATGACAAGTAGTCCAGACAGGCCTGCAGTTCATAAACACTGCAGAGGCTGAAGCTTCCAAGCAAGTCTTCCTCTAGATTCCCCAAACTGAACAGCACTAGGACAATGCAGCATTGCACAGCAATTCTCCTTACAGGAAGCCTATTCATGGGAGCCATTTGCACTACAAATGAGTTAACAGGAATGTGATGGGAAAGGGACAGAGGTACAAAGTGGTAAGAAAGCATCTCACATGCGTTGTGATTCAGTATTCTGATGAAAGAGGCTTTAGACTCTTTAGGAAGCTTCAGCTTTTCTGGAGAGCTAAGCAACTCGGACTATGCCCAGGACATGTGGACTACTCCGAGCCAGACAGGAAGTGAAAACATTTCACAGATGCTTTAATTTACACAGATATTTGCAATGCATAACTGACAAGGTGTGTAAGCATCATCACTTCTATTTTCCAGATGGGAAAATGACACCGCAGAACTCTGCAGCTATGCTAAGCGGCAGAGCAAGAAATAGAGCCTGCATCTCCCACTTTCTGGGGCTCAAAACCACCCTCTGAATCACACTGCCTGCCTGAAGCTGTGGGGCCAGCAGCAGCATGAAGTCCTGCTCCAGAGGA
Source organism: Corvus kubaryi (assembly GCF_017639235.1). NCBI lineage: Eukaryota > Metazoa > Chordata > Aves > Passeriformes > Corvidae > Corvus > Corvus kubaryi. The sequence continues at coordinate 150,396 of NW_024581569.1, forward strand.
GTTCTGGAAGGAGCAGGTCCTTGCATGCTGGGATGGGGAATGCTGCAAACATCTCCTAAATGAACCACCCCAAACACGGCTTTCACTGCAATAGGATCACAGGCATCATTAGAGGCAACACTTAGCTCAGATGCAGAACACTTAACACCATAATAACACTCAAGCTCTCATGAATCTGCTTCTGAATGACGGTTCTTGAAGCTTGGTTATTTCAATAAAAGATAAAACCATAGTTATTACTGTAGCCAAAGAAGCAGCACCTCTTGAACATGTCCCTACTCCCCTGCCTGCCTCACAGCCCACTCCCAACTCTGAACAAGATCACTTGAGGCTTTTATGCAGCCTCCCGGCCCACATACAGGTAGGAAGAGCTGAAGAACTCACCCCGCAGCAGAACTCTTCCAAAAAAATCACTATATTCCCACACAGTAAGTGCCTGGGGGAGGCAAAGTCCCAGTGCAAGCTCTTCAAATCTGTCTCTATTCACTCCTTGGAGCACCATCATTACAATTCCCATCTAAATGTCTCAGTGGCTACCTGGGAAGGATTCCTCCACCAAATCTCTTCCATAAGGGTGCTAACTGCGCAAATACTAGGTAGTTCACTCCTCTTAAGTGCCACCCACCTGAAATTAGAAGGCTATTGAGGATGCTCCCAACAGCTGACTGAAGCCTGGCAGACATCTGAAATACTATTGCTCACCATAGTGGTGCTCTTGGCCAGATCCTAGAGGGTTGTTAGCAAGTCCTCACTTTCTTCCCGGTTATTTTCCCGTATTTCTTCACACTTAAGCCCGGCTCAGCTGCACATTTCAAACCTGGTCATTACCTCTTCCCTTTCACCCAAGGTATGACTTTTCTTCAGTTCCCCACAAACTAATACCTGTAGTCTCTTAAAGATGTAACAGTGAGCTGACATCCCCCCCTTCCACCCCCTTCTTACCTTTCCACCCCTTCCAGCCTACCAACACTTTCCTGAAAATCTAAGTGTTGGAATCAAAACACAGACATTGGATTTTGGCTGCAAGTTCAATAACCCCCTGCAGAACTGCATATACACCTTTTAACAATTTCTGTCCCCACACACGCCACAGCACGGCAGGTCAAGCAGCTTCACAACTAACCAATGCCACAGGGAATTACAGAACAACTAAAGTGGCCTCCAGTCCACTTCAGTTACTGTCCAAATGCTCCCAGACAAAAAACCAGATCAGGATTTAACAGTTATATGTATCTGAACAGCTCTGCTCTGAAATAAACAGCTCATAAGCTCCAGTTGCTTTGTTAGTTTTGCACAAGAAGTACATGTGCATGCAGGGAACATCCTGAATTCTAGTACAAGTTACTAACAGAACATGAGCTCAAGCTATGTTTCAGTGAGGCTGAATATAATGCAATGTCCTGCTTTAGCCCCATTTTAGCCTTGTAGGGGAAGGAAAAACTTTTCAACCAACCCAGATGTGTGCAAAACCCACCCTCAGAAGGTGCTTCCCTTTGGTAAGCAAGTCAATTTCAGAACTTAGAAAAGGCTGTTCTGTGATGGAGAGAGCTGCAGCTCCCCAGCCTTTACCTGTTCTCTGTGCTCTCACCTCATTGTCTGATACCTGACAGAACCACCGTTGTATTTCTTCTGCTCCAAACGAGAAATTAGTGATAAGGAGCTGTGAACTTATCGACCTATTAGGAGAATGAGTCAGTGACACATGAAAAACAAAACCCACTTACAAGGCAGGATCAGCTGAAGAGCGAGGTCTGATACTGAGACAACGGCTCAGTGCCAAGTTGCAGAATAAATGAGGAATGTCCGTAAAAAGAAACAGGGAACCAGAGAGGTCCAGCCCTTGGAATAAACCCTTTCCCTCTCCTAAAGTTACTATCCTGTATTACTAAGTTTCTCCTGCTCATACTGCTTCTATTCCTTCAACATGAAAATACACAGTTTTAAGTGGAAATGCCACTACAGCAAAATCTCTTTGCAGACCACCATCAAAAAAAAAAAAAAAAAATACAAAAGGTTTGCTATTATTGTCAACAGCACTTAAACCTAGCCCAGCTTGCCCTTAAATACTTTCAATTACTCAGGTAAGCACAATGAAGGCTTGAGCAAGCAGCACTCTTGAATAGGCAGGTAATTCTGTACTGGATCATCACCCAGGCTGCACTGCACAGCTCAGGTAAAGCCCAGCAGCACCAGGGCCCTTGTTTTCCTCAGTCACACCTCAGGCGTGACCCCGGCAGGAGGAGGAGGCCACACGGGCACTGAGGGTTGTCTGTCTTGTACCATCACTCAGGTACCACAGGGAGCTGCGTCAGACAAACACAGACTCTAATGCCACCACTACCTTTAGGAGGTTGTTCAAATAAATCAGCCTTTGAAGTCAGGCTTTACACAGAGCTTTATTAAAAGGCTTTATTAAGATGTCACTATAAAGTGAAATAATTTTAATAAAAAATATTTAGGAATATTACTCACTTATTGAAACAAAAATGCTTTTAAACCCTGCATTTCCCTTCCAGCATCTTTATGGACTATTTACTCACTTTTCCAGTTTCAGCCAGCTGGCTGAGCTGCCCTTTTAAGCTCTCATGCACACACAGAAAAAAGAAAGAAAAGCTCAAGAGTTCATCCAGAAAATGCACTGTAAGACCAAAGAAAAATTCTCCCAATTTAAAAAAACCAAGGCACCAATTTGTCTATAATGACAAATTTCGAAATCCATACCAAACACGTGGTTTAATTTCTTTTCTTTAAGAAAGGTATCTGTCAAATTCAAGTAAAAATTTGTTTTCTTAACAGTGAAGACTGCAGAAAGCATCCTCAGATGTGTGATATCTAGTTTACTCAACCCTGCAGAAAAGCAGACCAGACTAATGAACAAAAAAAAGGAATCAACTTATACTCAAGGCACTTAGCAAATTAAGCAAAAAATCAAAATACAGCTAACAGCAGATGTACTCACACTGGCTTGTGGAAACAACAAAGCAGCAACTCCAAATAGTATCTGCGATTTTTCTGAGTATGATTTTAAATCTGAACTTTTAAATTTTAACAAGAAAATCATTACAGGAGAGGTGTTGTTTATTGTAACCCCAAAATACTCTGCTAACTAGGAAGAACGTCTTAAGCCAGAGACCCAAAAGAAGCAGCATCACCCATGATGAGCCCACGAAGATCTCATGGACCAGAGATGTGCCTCTGATAAAACCTGGGCTCGTTTACAATACTTCATTTGGAGTGAAAAATGCATATAATTGTTTCATATTTTCAGTCAGAAATCAGCCTGAAAACTTCACTTTTCATCCTCTCTTTAAATTCCACTTTCAGAATATGGCCTCAGCCTCCCTACCTCTTCCAGGTGACTTTACTCCCCAGTCTCTGGCTCAGAGCAGTAGTCTTTGGAACACTGGGGTTTCAGTACCCCAGTGACCACTGAACATGGAAAAGGCAGGTACAGAAGTACTGTCCTGGCCAGTTTATATCTGAGAAACCTATTCATCAGGAGCTGATTCTCCAAACTTGAACTCTCCAAGACAGGGACCAGCTATTTATCCATCATGGAAGAGTCCATTCCAGTGAAGGCCTCAAGTGAATCTGTAAGATAAGGCTCAACAAAAGTAAAACTTCCATTATAAACCTGCATTCCGTGCTGGAAGGGGTGGGATGCCTTCCCCCCTGGAGATAATGTAGACACTGCAAGGTGCTTACACTTTATACCTCTTCCTAGAGAGAAACAAAACTACTAAATTCCTAAACGTTTAATGTTTACTGTACCTTTTCACCCCAAACACCAGTAACGTCAATATACAAGCATCTGATGAGTAGATACTCAATGTACATCTCACCCTTTGCACACTCAGAAGACAGAAACCAAACAAAACAACTTTCCTAACAAACCCCACAATTCCCAGCTCATTCAAACCCCTTACGGCAGCTTTGACTTCGGAGATCATGGGGGTTTTTTTAAAGAAAAAACCCTCCAAATTCACAACCAACAAGACTAAAACCACCCCCCAGAGAAGATGCTCAGCACGTGTCCCAGGACCCACATTAGGGTTTCCCCAGCTTGCAGCACAGCTGCTCCCACACAGAGATGAGAAACTCCTTCTTGAACAAAAAAAAAAAAAAAAAAAACCAAACCCTAAAACATCTTTCCAAACCTACCGAACGAGCTCGCCCAGCGCATAAACTCCATCCTCGCTCCCCCGCCCCAGCCGCATTTCGGCCTCAGCGGCCCTTTTGTAGCTCCCGCACAATAACAAACCGGCCGAGCCTTCTGGATGCCACCCCCCCCCCCTTGTTTTGCTGAGACACACACACACACACACACACACACACACACACACGGCGCGACAAAAATATCTTTGTGTCACACTCCAGACGACGAAGAAAAACAACCTGCCTTTGCGGCGGGGAGCCCCCCGCCCCGGCTGCACCCACCGGGGAGCGCAGCGGGGCGGGGGCGGCTCGGCCCCGGGGGCCGGAGCCCGGACAAGGGGCCCCGAGCCCGGGCGGCCCCACCAGCCCCACCGGGGATGGGCCCGGCCAGGCCCCGCGGCGGCCCCGTTCCCGCAGGGAGAAGGGGGGCGGTTCGCACAATAAACACCGGCGGCTACAGCAGCGCGACATTGGGGGGAGTCTCCCCCCAAGCCGCCCGGGGGACCCGCCCAAGCCGGGAGGCCGCGGGGTGCCGCAGCCGCTGGCTCCGGCTCCATTTTAGCGCTGCCTCGTCCCACCTTCCCTCTCCCTCCCCTTCCTCCTCCCCCCCGGGCCCCACTCACCGCCCCAAATATCCGCGGCCGCCGCCGCCGCCGGCCCCCGATACCCACCTGTGGTGGTGGCGGGGAGCCGGGGGTGCCTGCGGAGCCGGGTGCGGACGGGCAATGGGCGCGGGGCGCGGCGGATGGCGGCGGATTGCGCGGGGCGGCGGCAGCGGCTGCGGCCGATCCGGGCACTCGCTGCCTCCTCCTCCTCCTCCCGCTGGCGGCCCGGCCCCGCCGCACAGCGCCCCCTGCAGGGCCCCGCCGGCACCGCGGGGGCGGCGCTGAGGGGGAGCTCCCTCAGGGGGACAAGGAGCTGCTGGAGAGGGTCCTGCGGAAGGGCACGGAGACGATTTGGGGGCTGGAGCATCTCTCGTATGAGGAGACATTGCGGGAGCTGGGCCGGTTTAGTCTGAAGAAGAGGAGGCTGAGAGGGGATCTCATCAATCCACGTAAGTATCTCCACGGCATGTCCGAGGATGGTGCCAGACTCTCTTCAGCGGTGCAATGAGGAGCAATGGCCATAAACTAAAACACGAGAAGTTTCCCCTCAACATGAGGAAGAACTTCTTTAGGTTGAAGGTGGCAGAGCTCTGGAACAGGTGCCCGGGGAGGGCGTGGAGTCCCCCTCTCTGGAGACATTCCAAACCCACCTGGGCACATTCCTGTGTCACCTGCTCCAGGTGACCCTGCCTTGATCTCCAGAGGTCCCTTCCAACCCCAACTAATCTGTGATTCTGTGAGCTTCTCTCAGAGGGACACAGAGCTTCTGGAGTGGGTCCAGGGGAAGGGCATCGAGGAGGATTGGGTGACTGGAGCATCTCTCTTATGAGGCAAGGGTCATCACTGCTACAACCATCCCAGCTCAAACCTCCTGTGGCAGGGACAATGTCTCCAAGGGGATACCAGAAGTTTTTCCCTCACATTTTTATGACCCCAGAGCCGTGGGGCAATGACGGGGACATGGGGCGATGACAGGCCCACGAGGGTTCCTGTCCAGCCTGAGAGGGACCAGAAAACACCACTGAAGGCTGCCTGCTGTTCCCCCCTGGTTTCATGGGCAGCAGGTTCAAAGGCAACCTGGAGGAGCTGCCCCTTGGAAGGACTTCAGTCCAGAAATATCTTTTAATTTGGTCTGTCATTAAGGATGATGGAAATGAATGCAGTAGAGCAAGGCAGTCACTCCTCTCCCACAACACTCTACAGAGCCATAAAATTCCAGTAGCCTCACTGGCAAACACAGTCCCTGCTTCAGATGAAAAGAGCTTCAGGTCGACACAACCCGAGCAGCAGCACTGGCAAGAAATTGGCACTAAAGATAGTGTTGTAAAAGTTACTGCAAATTGCAGTTCCTCTGCCCAGTGGATCTTTTATAGCTTTGGAGATGTGGTCTCCTTGCACCCAAGGACAGAGCAGCCTCTCTTTAATTCTCCTTCCCTGTCCTGTAATACACAGAGGTGTCTGTCAGTGTGACATTTGGTGACAAAAGGCCAGACTGCAAGTACACGTGCATTTATTTCTTAGGGACTGTTCAGCAGTTCAGAAAAATGGTGCACGCATATATTTATGTATATTTGTATATATTGGACAAGCACCTGGGCAATTGCTGGTCTCATGCAAATGCACTCTTTAGCTTATTCACGGGTCACCAGTCATACGCTGTCACCCCACATGCCCTTGCCCATGAAGGGAAGGTGGCTTTAGAGGAATTTTGCAGCACATTTCCCCAGTGCAGGCAACGTCTCAGGAGGAACAATTCCCACCTCTCTCCACGTTACAGGAACAGCGTAAGGCCGGGCACCCGGATCACTACTCATGAGAGATATGTCTGATCTCAAACAGTCATCAAGAGTAATGCAGAGGGAAGAAATGCATGAACAGCTTTCTGGGCCATATGGGATGTTCCTACAGTTGATCTGCGCTGCTACTGAAGTTGCCAGGCACTGAGCTACCAAGAGATGCACCAGCACTGCTGAAAACCATCATCTGGTTGTCAGATGTCCTTTTCTGCATATCAAAGTATTCACTCCTGCCCCTTTGGTGTCTCATCTCATCTCATCTTTCTAGAAGTGTTTTGCCTGTCCAGAGACAGTAGGACAATGCTCTCCACTTCTCCCCTTACAGGAGCTCACCCTCCTTCCCGACATTCCCAACTCCTGCTCTCACCAACTCTCTGGCAGCTGGGGCATTAGTCTAGTCCACTTAATTCTTTCTTTCTCCATTGGTCAGACAAGTACACACACATACAAATAGCTCTTCTAACCTGCTTTCTGCCCATACAAACCTCACTGTCCTCCACGGGAGCAGCTACAGGTGCACAGTCACAAGAAGCCACCCAAAGGCATTGACATTTCCCTTCAGGAGATCAGGAATGTGGGGTCCCCTCACTTTCAGTGACTCATTCAGACACCTACAACCCTCACCATCAGCAGGTGACACACAGGTTTGTCCAGGTCAGCACTATCCACACCTGCTGCTGTAATAAGCAGTTCTCCGAAGGTCTCCTGTGCATTTCCAAGGCAACGATCCAATGCCAAGGGAAGAGATGCACCAATTAAAGAAAAAATTAATGCAAACAGTTGTGGTGATCAAAAGGCCAAAGTAAACAAATGGAAGACAAATGAATTGTACATTCATTACCAGGTGTGTACACTGCAGTGCCCACGAGCTCCTGACTTTTCCACCTGTGCCCAGCAGTGTGCCAGCGCCAGCTCTGGAATTCTGCAAGTCTGGCTCAGGACTGCATTAGGACTGGATTTTCTACCACCTCACTGTTCAAAGTTGGGCACAATCTGGATAGTCAGAGGACACAGCTTGTCTCTACCACCACAGGGAAGAGTGTGGCTCCTCTACATCCTCGTCAACTACGTGTGGTCTATGGGGACACCATCAGACCTTGGTATAAGGTGAGGAATTTCTTCTGGTGCTCTTCAAAAGACCTGCACCACCTCTCACCAGCCTGTGTATAAACCAAAACAACTGGTGTAAAGTGAGAACTGGTAGGATTAGACCCACAACAGACTGTGAGGGAGGAGTGTCAACAATGAGAAGAGGTTTGGGCAGAGACTGAAGAACAGGTTTCATCTGGATGAAGTTCAGTGCACAGCTCTATGCAGGGTCTATTCTGGAAAAACAGCTCACCCACTCTGATTTTTCACCTGTTCCAGAGACCTTACCAAATTATCCCCTGGACAAGAGAGTCAAACTCAGGAATGTTCTGCTTCCTCCTTGCAGGACTAATTACAAGTGAGAGCAGAAATCCTGCTGTGTGCTTCATCCTTCCACTAGTGAGAAATCCTGCCAAATATAAAACACCCATTACAGAGGACTTACAGCCCTAGTATAGCACATGCACCTACAGAAATGTCTTCTGGTATAAGGCCTCCTAGAAATAACAGAATTTCTATTATATTCTACAGCTTCTACAAAAATTTGCTCTGAATCCATCAATCTGCCCCTGCCTTGCACCAAGCAAGGTGATTTACAGGCTCAGTGCTCCTGTGCCATTTTGCTATCACTTTGTTCAGCTGTAAATGGCAGCCTGCACCACAGGACAGGGCCTTACTGCCCTCGCAATCATTCACAAAGCTCCACAACACACTTGGAAAAAGCAAAGTGATCCTTCTCTGTTCCCCATCCAGAGGCCATTTGGCACCACAAAGTACACATTTACCTTAGTGGGTCAGGTCACAGTCCTTCCAGTTTTCCCTCTGTCTCAGAGCAGCCAACATCAGCTGCTGCAGGAGAAACACGCAATGGTCAGTTGTGGAATAACCTGTCCACGGGAGAATATGCTTTATAATTCCATGAAGTAGGAGCTGTTTATGCCCTGAAGCATGAAAATGATTTCAAATTCAGTTGTGTCTAAATCAAGAATGCCTCATGCCTGCACTGACTTCATTAGCTCATCTGAGACAGCTACAGGGAAATTCAAGCCTGCAACTAAGTGAGCAGGGCCTTAGGACCCAAAACCCAGTCAGCAAGAACATCAACAGAGTTGAGCTGTCATATTTGAGAGGTGGGAGAGAAGACATGAGTAGCTCTGGCAGCTCTCTGAAATCCCACGTATTAGGCTCTGTTATCCAAATATAAGGAAATGTTTTGAAAGCCAGACCTCAAGTAGAACAAAGGGACATTGGGTTTCAAATAGAAAAGATTTTTTCCCTTCTTATTTAAGACCTAATATCAATAGAGAAGCTTTTTAAAAAGTATGAAGAGGTATTTTGATGAGAGAGGAAGCTGGAGTCTCTCGCCAGTCTAAACTGAAATAGAGTATGAAATACTGGGAATGCGGAAAAAGTATGAAAACCCAGGAATCTTGGCCTTTACTCCAAACTGGGTTAATTGTGATAATTGTGTTATTTACTGCTTCTTCTAGCTGCCAGATCAGGTAGAGGCTGCTGGTTTTTACTCCTTTGCAGTCCATGGGAGTTGCAGGCTCTGTATGAAAACAATATGCCATGGAACTGTTTGTTTGCCAGGCTATTGTTTGTCCTTTAAAAGGCTGCAGACCCACTCCATTCTTCATGAGAAAATGCTGGCTGCCTGAAGGACAAACCAAAATGACTATTTAAGGCACTAAAAATGGAAATCATTTAGAACAGAGCTGATTAAAAGGAAGAAACTATTCTTCCAAGGAGAAGTGAATTGCTTTCAGCTGGCCCGAGCACTGAGCTTTGCTTGCAACAAAAACCAAATACCAGTTGCCTGATAGTGCAAGTATTTTGGAGGCACTTCATCGGCCATGACTTCAGTTTTTCCTTATGCATAACTGCAAAACAAGTCTACTGCTTCTGCTCATCCTGGCTCCGTGATTTTTCTGCCTGTGCTGTTCAGAAGACACCAAGGCTGTTCTTTAGGCAGCTTTTAAAGCCCAGCCTTTCTTGCTACGTCCACTTGGAAGCCCTCACCTTGGTTGCTTAAATAGCAAGAGGTTCAAGAAAAAAAAAAAATCAAGAAACATCGCACACCTTTCTTACAATGTGACAGCTTGTGTTCTTCAAAAGACTCCAAAGATGGTTGGTGACATGCTGAGTTTTCAGCACATTCAGAAAAGAGGGGAAAACAGGGAGATGGAGGTGCAACTACTAAAGTTTTGTCAAGCAAAGACCTGGGTGTTTTTTCAATACAACACTCACTTCCAAAATACACAGGAAAACACTTACAGAAGCACCTGGGGTTTTTTTCAGTTAACACATCTGTTTACTCTATCAAAGCCCCCTTCTTCAAAGAGGTTGGAAAAAAAATCCAAGACAAATAAGGGGATCCAGTTATTTAACATAGGGTCCTGAAAGCTGTATCTCAAAACACAAGGAATATTTCTGAGAAAGTCAAAACATTCCTGTGTTAGATCAACCTCTTATGACAATTCATAACATAAATATATCAAACTTCTTTCACTCTAAATCTAAAGATCAGTCCAAATTTAAACTAACAAATAATTTTGTTTGCTACCTTGAAACCCTCATAATGACCATAGCTGTGGCCAGGATGTGAGTTCACGGACACATTTGGGGTCATGGTTCCAACCTTCCATCACAGCAATCTGATTCCTCCCCTCCATGTGTAGCGAGACATCTGCTGTTTCACAGTTCAAAAATATCTTGCTTCACCCGGACAAAGGGAACTATCAGCTGCTTCTGAATACGCTGAAGCTGATGAAAATGGGTGGATTTTGGTAGAGCTTTATCCCCTGCTGTAAACAAGCCAGCTCTTGCTGTCCCTGCCGAGCGTGGCTCTGATCACTGACGGGATGATCACAGCCCGGCCAGCGTGTGAATCCTGCACACGTGCAGAGACAGAAATGGAAACTGCAATTAACAGGCTGCAGGATGCACTTCCAGAGCCCCGAAGCCAAGGACGTTGTTTGGAACGCCTCTGGAGCTGCAGCATTTCCTTTTTCTTGGGGAATTCATGAAATAACCACTCTTTAGTGAGTGTTTTTTTTCCTCGTGACTAGATTTGTCCCATCTCAGGAGATCACACGTGGTCCCTTTTGAGTTCAGCTTCTTCTTTAATTAGTAACACAATTCCTAAATATTTCAGTGGGTGCTAATTACCTCTGCTCAGGGAAAACACAACATCTGCCCCAAAAGCTCCACCCTCCTCCTGCCCCTCCGGGAACGGCCGCACGGCTCGGGGTGTAACTTCCCACGGGACTTTGGCTTGTAGCGGGGGCACAAGGCGCAGCTCCCGGGACACGGCGGGGGGGTTCGCAGGGCCCGGGGCATCGCTGTCCCGGGGCTGCTCCGGGCCGCCCTCCCGGGGCCGCGATCCCGGGCGGCGGCGACATCCCGCCGCGTCCCCACTAGATGGAGCGACAAACCCAGCCTGGAGCCGCCGGCGGGCGAGCCCCGCTCTCCCCATTGTCCCCAGTCCCGGCTGCTGCGTGTCCCGGTGGCCGGAGGGCTCGGAGGGTGGCCCCCGGCAGCGGCCAGCCCTTTCCCCGCATCTCAACTCCCTGTGTCGGGGGACAGACCCCGCGGTTGCGCTGGGCTCACACCCACCGCTGGTGCTCAAAGAGGCGGCCGAGGTGTCGAGTAGATGCTTCGCCACGCGGGAGCGGGTTTTTCTTGGTGCTGTGGGCACCTCCACTTTGCTGTTTAAAACCTGCCCAGGAGTGCCAATGAACCTGGCTAGCGAGCGGCAGCCCTGGTGAACACAGCCAGACACACCCTCACACCAAATCACCCCCAGCTTTGCTGAGCCCCTGGGGCTAGGGTTGTTGTGTGTAATGTGGTGGGGATGTGGGTGTGCTACGGCACCTGGGCAGCTCTGGTCTGTGCACGCCAGGGCTGGCAGGGACCACCAGAGCTGAGGGACCCCCAGGAGGCTGCCTGCAGCCCGGGTGCTCCCTTTGGAATAGACCAAAGTCAGATTGCATCATCACCACAGTTTTGTTGAATGTGCCATTCTTTCCCCCCACCTCGTCTCCACGGGACCTGTGGCTCATCTGCTTTGCCCTCACAAGCCTGGAAGAGGAGCATAGGCAAAGGCCATGACCACAGAAAAGGTTCAGCTGAGACAGATGGACGCTCAGTGGCTGGCAGACCCTGTCCTGTTCAAATAGACACGGGCCAAGTGCCACCAGGTTTTGCAGCAGCCTGGGGACACCCAATGTGCCCCAGCCTGGGGAGGGGGTAGGTGGCAGTGCTGATGCCACACTCCAGGAGGCCAAACTCACTTGTCCTGCAGCCTGGACCAGGATTGATTTTAGATATAAAAACCAGAGGATCTGGGACAAGGATGCAATGAGGCTGACTTTAGCAGGAGCCTCTCCTGTGCTGCAGGAGGTACACAGGCCTTGGGTCTCTCCAGATCCCTCCATGAGACTCATGCCCAGCCCTGTGGGTGGGGATGGGGTGCGGGGGCTGTCAGGAAGGAGCTCCTGCCCTTGCCTGGGATGTGCATCTCACTTCACCACGGAGGAGAGCCAGGCGGTGCCAGGGCTGGCAGGCACTGCGGTAGGAGCACAGCCAGGGGGTTATTAATAACCTGCTGAGTCAGGGGGGGCTCTTGGGTTTCAGGATCACAAGACAGGCGCCGAGCAGCTCAGATGGATCTCCCTCATTCCTGCTTTTTACATTGACAGGGACAACTGCTAAGCTGGCCTTGTTCTATCTGCAGGGCAGCCCAGCCCCATCCTGATAGCCACTGCACCCGGCAGAGATGCAGGGTGAGGACTGGAGCTGCAATGTCCCCAAAAATACAAGAGCTGTCCTAAAGGAATTAAACAAGGAGGTCGAGGGCAGAGACACACAGGATTGATCAGCTATGCCAGGACATAGCAGCCATAACAGCCCCGTTCCTCATCAGTGTAATCAAATCCCATCATGGAGAGAAAAATTAGTACCACAGGCCTCCCATCCTGCTTCCCTGCAGGGTCCTCTCTGCAACCCCCAAAAAGGCTGTGACTGAGGCTGGTGTCCTGCTCCTACCCAAAAGGATGGAGCCAAGGACCTCATAAGATGCAAAGAGAATTTGGAGGATCTTGCAGACATGCACATTGCAGTGTCTCATTTCAAGAGTTTTGCAGGGGATGAAAAGCCTCAGGGGATAGGGCAGCTCTAGCACGGTTGGGATGGGACCAGACCTCCCAAAAAGCACATTGTTGAATCCTGGCTGCCACAGGATCACCTGTGTTTCTGTTGAAGCTCTTGGCTGAGACAGGCTGAGGTCTGCTCCAGGGTGATTCCTTATGCATTGCTATGGAAAAGTAGTCGGTGATGTGGAACAGATTAACTTTCAGATGCAGCAGCCCATGATAGCAGTGTGCATTGCAGCTGAACAGTTTCTCTAGCAAACACAGTCCAAGAGCAGATGGAGTGGCAAAGAACCATCCCCAGGTCTGAGCCCGGCCCTCAGGGGTGCTGTCAGGGACCCCTCGCATGCACATGAGCTCCCATCGTTTGCTGCTCTGTGTTCTGGGATCTGAGCACTTCCAGAGCTCCTTAGGGCCACACAATGCAGCAGTGTGAGGGTTTGCCTGGCCCTGCTCCCCTTTCCCCATCGTACCCCCCTGGGTGTGCTGGGACACAGTTGCCTATCAGGAAGGAGAGCACCCCGGCTCTTTCTGGCATAGTGTTTCAGGCTGGCAACATCTCCAACAGCTATTTTTTCACCCAGGTCAGGACCAAAATAAGCTTGTCTCACCCATCCCCAGCAGCTGTTACAGACATCACCCTGGCCACGCCGGCGTTCCCTGGCCCCTCTCCTGTCACAGTGCTCAAATCCTGGTGCCTACAATTGCTGTTGCTGTAGCTGCCACTTGCAGTGGGTGAAATACGTGAAGTGCTGAAGCTCTGCTTGACTCCTGTGTCCCTGGAGAGGTCTCATTTCATTGTGTAAGGCTGTCTGAGCCGCTGAGCCCCGTTCATTTCAATTAGCCCGATAGCTCTCCAATCCTATTTACCTTTATGAATGGGTGAGCATCTTACTGCTTCCCACGGCAGTCAGATTAAAGGGTGAGTGAGGAATCACACAGTGCATCCCTTGCAGGGCAGACCCACAGCAGTGTATTTCCTGCAGTGAGTAAACTGAGACAGATAAAACCATATCCAAGGGACATGGCAAACCTCACTGAGTTGGGAGCAGTCTGCAGTGGTAACCCCCAGATTAACCAGAAACCCAGTCTGTACCTTTTAGTTTTAAACAAATATTTTACATTTTAGGTGATGCATCTTTTGGCAGATAAAAGATAGAAGAGCCTGGAAAGGCTGTAGTCCCTCAAGTCTCCTTTTTGACTAAGTGCTCCCTCCCAGCAGGACCTGTCCTTAGGTCCATGTTCCTCACTTGGATTTTAACAATCATTAACCATCTCAACACATTCCAGCACTTAAATAGGCTCCTTGAGGGGGAGAGATAAGGTATCAGCTTTCCGGTTCATCTTGCCAGCCTGTCTGCAGCAGATAAACATGTTGGGCAGCAGGAAAAAGGTTATCTAGAAAGGAAGCTGAGCAACGGTTGCTGTTATTGCAGGAGGCTTTGAAAAAAAGTCACCCCACCAGGAATCCCACAACCCATACAAGCTCTTCCCGGCGGAATGTGATTGATGGTTGGAGTCCAGCTGTGCCTTCCTCCCGGGGTGGGAGGCATCTTCCCGTCGGGGAGGGCAGAGCTGCCGAGGTCGTGCTCTCCCAGGGAAGGTCACATCAGAGGCAGGTGCCCAAAAACCTGTTGCTTTCCCTCTCTCCTGCCCTGTCCCTGCTCTGAGGAATAGCAGCAGGAGGGGTTTGGATCAGCATCCCTGCTGCCCTTCAGCATATCTTCAATGTTTCTGGGCTGAGGAGTCTGCAACAGGGCACTGTTCTGCCCAAATGTGAGGAACTGCTGTTCTGGGTTGTGCATGGGCTCTCTGGAAATCAGCACCAACCTCCCACCAATCACCAAGGAGCAAGAGCAGGAACGAGCGTCTAAGAATTCTCAGCCTTTCTTAACCCAAGTATCACCTTGCTTTTTGTGATGGGAGAGAAGAAACGAGCCATGTTGGGAATGGAGGTTCATTTACCACCTAGTGAAAGATATGCCTTTCCTTTAGATGACTGCTTGTTCATTCATCTTTCTGCCTGTACTGTGTTTGCTTTTTTGCAGTTGCAGAAACGATGCATATCAGCTAGGAAAAGGAAAAAAAAAACAACAAAAAACCCAAAAAACCAAAAAGCAGCCGTTTCCACTTAAATTCCCTGACCCCCATACTGCCTTCTTGTTATCACCCAGGGACAAAAGACCCCTGATCGCACACACGCTGGTTCAGGAAATGGCCTGAATCGGGGGCTGCAGAACAATTACTGGAGCAAATCCTGCCAGGAAGTGCTCTGAACCCACTCAGCCGCCTTCTCTACTGTCTGGACCTGCCACCTCCCTCCTGCCCCATCTTCCAAGGCATTCTCACAGCATCCCTCCACATGCTCCTGTATTTTGCTGATTCCCATTAATCTGTGTTTTATATAACCCCTGGCTTGTGCTGGACACAAAAGCAATGCATTACTGTGCTATTAATACACAGCTCAAGGTTTAGGATTTAAAGCAAATAAACCCCCTCACAGCCAGGAGAAGGAATCCATGACAGACCAGTGCTGGCAGCTCCAAGGTGCAAATCCCAATGGAGAGAGGGCACCAGCTCTGGACCCACACCCAGATACCAGAGACTGATTTCTTATCACCACTGCATTGAGTCTGTTTAACTATTGCACAGCTCCTTGGCTGGAAGCAAACATCACCGAATGCCCAGAGCACTTTGGGCTCTGGGCAAGTGTTTCATGAACATCCATCATTTTAGCTCTCAGCTTCTGTTCCCATTGCTTTTCATTTAATTAATTTCTGCGGGTCTGACTTACCAGCACTGATGGTCTTGCACAAAACTGCTGGTCCTGGGAGAAGAGAGGAAGTCAGAGAGAGTCCCAAGGGTGTGGGGGTATTGGAGGGATGAGGACTCAGGGCAGTTTCTGGGGAGTGGAAACCAGCTGCACATGTTTGAAATTTGTTAGAAAAACTGGGGGAGATCCCTGTGCAAAGCCCAGTTCCCACCCTCCAGAGAGGCTCAGAGGAACCACACGGTAATGGAAAGAGCACTGGCATTTCCAATGGCCCTGAGCCCAGAGGCTGGCCAGCAGCATCTGCTCCAGGGCTCCCACACGTGATCCCGCTCGCCCAGAGCTCTGGAGCCGCCTGGGAGCTTGAGCCAATTTGTTCCAACACTGCAATTAGCACTTCATCATGGCCAGACTGTGAACAAAGGCTATAATACCACCCAGCCTGCTAAGAACCAGGTATTTTCCAGGGAAAGCTCTTCTTTGGCGGGGCTGCCCCCCGGGCCATTCAGCATGTCCCCTCTGCAGCAGGGTTCGGGCACGGATCAGCCTCACTCAGGCTGTGTGAGGTTAATGGATTTCAAGCGACTCCTGTGATTAACTTTTCCTAAATCTCCAATTCTTTCGTGCCTTCTATTTTTATAATAAGAAAATGGAGGGAGGCGCCATTTACAAGGGATTTCACTCAAATAATGAAATAAATGTGATCAGCCGAGGGACCTTTAATCCGCTTTGACTCCTGCGTCCTGGGGAACGAACGAGCACGGAGATCTTTGCTGCTCCGAGTCCCAGCAAGGCACGGAATGAAAACAACGCCATCCCTGCCTGTCTGGGGGGCAGAGCCCCAGCATCACCCCTAAGTAAAGCACTGTATGCAGACATAGGCACATCAGCCAGGCACTTGGGTCAACACCAGAGAAAAACACCTCTTTGGTCACCTGCTCCCACCCTGCAGCCTCCATGTCCATGTCTCTGCCTGAAGTCTGGTGTCCTGAGGCAAGAACTGGCCGCATCTCTAGTTCAGGTGACCAAAACCACATAAAAGGCATCATCTGTGTTCATGTATCTTTTGTGGGCAGCAGCCTCTGGAATACACGCGTGTGAAGGGGAGACACCATCCCATTTCCTTAGGCTTTGCCCAATATATTAAACTCTTAGCCTGGAAATTTCACGGTTAATTATCACTTTAATAGGAAATCTTAACTGAATGCCATGCAGGTGATCCTCTCTAACTGGGATGAAACCTTTGAGCCCCAAAAGTGAGTTGGTGGCTGCCAGGGACATCCTGTGTAGCTTGGTGCTGCAGGGAGCAGTGTCAGGGCTGTGACAGGAGCCGGGGCTGCTGCACTGAGCTCCTGGCAGCCAGATAAACCCATGGGTCCCTTCACCCTCCTCAGAAACATCCTGACTGAATAAAAGGAGTCTGTTTGCCCAAGAAAACCCAGCCTGGGGTGACCTAGAGCCACACCTGTGCTACTGCTGGGAGGCCTTTCTAATGCCCCCCTCAATCCTCAAATCTGCCAACCCACCCTCCAGCCATCTCCCACACTTCCCTCCCCTTCAGCTGCCTCATCCTGGGAAGGATATGGACAACAGAGAGGACCCCACCGTGGCAGGGAGGGCAGCATAGCCCTGATGTGGGAAAGGATTTGTCCTGCCTTCATTTCAGCACAGCCCCAGCCACAAACGTACAAAACAGCTTGTCAGGAAAAAAACACCAGCTTAGGTTAAGGAGAGAACTAAACACCCCAGGCGTGATTGCCACATATGCCCAAAGATATAATCCAGATTTGCTACTTGCCCTGGCTCTGGCACCCTTTTATTTTTTTTTTTAATTTAATAAATTAAAATCTCTTTTTGCTGCTGAGCATAATCAGCATTAGGGTGAGGGGAGGAGGGGCCTTTCACTGTCCCCTGCAGGATCACACATGAAATCACTGTCACAGCAGCCTGGGACTCTCCCAGTGGCACCATGGACTGCTGATGGCAGCACTCCCCAGCCCACACACTGTATTTGCCTCCTCCTGGCCACTTTCTTAATTAATCTGTGAGACAAACTGAAAGGCAGAAGATGCCATGGTGAGGACTTCTTCATTCCTTCTGGTTGGACAGGTCTTGGCTTGGAAGGACCACTCCTCCTCCTGAGCCTCACAGGCTGAGCCCTGTGTGGCTCAGTTTGGATCTGAAGGTTCAGGCAAAACACTCACGTTGCTGGACAATCCTGAAGGAGCTCAAACCAATTGTCCTTTTGTCTCCCCACATTGCCATGGTGAGCATCTGCACAGAGCAGCCCCAGTGTCCTGCTCCAGCTCACAGGGACAGGGGACACGGCACCCACCATCCCTTGCTGTTGCTATAGAGACAGAAGCTGCTTTTCTCCACAGTGATGCTGGTTGTTTCTGAGCGCTACCTTCGGTGTGGCAGGCAGGGAGGGAAGGATCAGGAATGTCTTGGCTTGCTGGGAGGGCAGCCATGGCTGAGGCAAGGCTCTGCCAGACCTCTCCTGGTGTCTCTGTGCCCAAATCCACACTCATCTTGTGGGCAGTCTCCCAAAACCTTCCCTTCAGTTGCTCTGGGCACTGAAGTACTGCGGGAGAGAAGGGGCACGGGCTGCAGGGGGGCTAAAGGGGAAGACTGCCCAGAGAAACCCTGTGTGGGAGAAAGCCCCAGCCTGTGAATCCCAACGTACCCCCAGGAATCACTCCAGCTCCTCTCCTCCTGCTCTCCTGCCTTGCTTTGCAACCATGTGCTAGGACGAGACCAGCTCAGCTGATCTAACCCACTGTGGCAGCTTCTCCAGGCCATGCTCTCCTGATTACACCAGTAAAGATCAGGAGCAACTCCTACAAAGCCATCCTGCCACTCTGGATATACCAGGAGAAGATAGCACAAGTGCAAGGAAACCTGGACCAGGTGACACGACTGTAGAATCATCCAGTCTATTTGCAAAGGTTCAATAAATTCTGGAGCTACAAAGCGAGAGTTTCCCACAAAGCCATGGGGGAACATGCATCCCCTGCTCTCTGCCCCTTCAGGAACCTGTCATCTCCAGCTACACATCAGTGCATCACCCACAATCAGAGCTCAGAACCTGAGCTCCATCCTCGCTAGGGGTGAGGATAAACTCTGTGTGTAGTAATGCCTGGAAGGAAAAAAAAGCACCACAGCTCACTTCTTCACAGAAATCTTTGCAGGAGAAGGAGGAAAGGAGGCAAAGGAAAACGCTGATGGGAGGGTAGCACATCGCTGCTCCCACCCGCAGCAGCAGGAGGGAAGCAGGACAGCACCCGCCACCCACGCTGCTCTGCCTGCTGCTGCACCAGCCTCCAGGGACAACCCTGAGCTCTCCCCTTTCCTCAACACACTCAGTGACAGCCCTTCCCAGGGGACAGCTCATCCGTGAGCTCCGTGGGAGGCTTGTGTTTAAAGGACATGGATGCCTTCCTTACCACGCTCCTGCTCCAGCCTCGGAGCCGGCAGCGCGGGAAGCCAGCAGCTCCCAGGGCTCTGCACTGACATCCCAGCTGGAGACACATGCCAGGGATAGATTTTCTGTTTAGCTTCTTTTCATATTAATCATCAAAGAGCAACAAATGTCAGCAGCTTACAACAGTCATTAGCTGAATGTCTTCTTCTCACCAGCCCCTGTAGGAAGAGGCTTCCCAACATGCAGGGCGAGATGATGGCACAGCACCCAGCTGACTCCTCCCTGGCCTTGCAAGCCAGGTGTATTTTCCTCACTTGGGATCCACAGGAGGACAGAGATGACAGGATCCCTCCATTTTGCAGGATTCATCCAGTCAGGGAAGGTGCTATGTCTGATAGTATCCCTCACCTGCCAAATATCAAACTGTCTTCTAGAGACAGATAAACCACAGAGAACTGGCACATTCTGTTCAAAATACAGGATTTTCTTATGGCAGTTGTGAGGGGGGATCCATTTCAGAGACAGCACATTGAGCATGGCCATCACCTGAATAAGGATCCACCAGGCTTCAAGGAGGCCACTTGTCAATAATGGGAAGAAACAGCACCACGTCAGGACATCGTGTGTTCCCTACCAGACCAAAAACTCCTCACACACCCTCACAGAACAGATTTTCCTTCAGTGTCCTGAGCACCATCTAGGCCCACCCCATCCAAAGCAAAAGTTTGCATCCCCTTGGGCAGCAAGACTGCAGGACCTGCTCCATGCTGAATGTATATCTCAAAGCCACACTGGGTTTGTTTTCTCCCTTCCCTCATGATAAGAACCAAACAGGGCAGGATTTTTATGATTATTTATTATCTGTAAAGTGCCAGCAGTGTCCTGACTCTGTACAAGACACAACTGCTGGGCTTACAAAAAGAAAAAAAGCACTGTGGCCAAAATCATTTATCCTCTAAAAAGTTAACAAATGTGTTCTCAGGAAGCTCTCAGGCACTGCCCATCCTGAGGACATATCAAGGTGCCAATGTGAACCACCTAAAGAAGGCAGACATGGAGCTCATTTCTCTCACCTGTAAAGCTTAATTAGGCTGCTGTCCAAACACAGCTTGAGAATGCGGCCATAACACAGGTATGGCCCTTGATTGCTAAAACCCAATCCATTACAAGAAACTTTTTTTTAAAGGTGGGGAAGCAACATTAAAAAACACCACTACTCATGGAAGTTACAACTGCTTCCAACAGACAACACGTAGAAAATACTGGGAGGGGGACTCTCAAAGTATCTTCTAGTTTCCAAGTCCTCCATGTTCACCAGATGGATATCAACATCTGACATGTGTTGGAAGACATCCATATCAACTCCATCAGCCTGAACTGCAAGTAGCCGAAAACAAAGCCAGACAGAACATCTGTGATGTGGTGCCGTCCGATCATGACGCGGGAAAAGCCCACGCAGAGGGCCCAGAGGACCAGCAGGATGCGGAGAGGGATGGCCAGGACCAGGTGGTTGAGGAAGAACTTGGAGAGCATGGCCACCCGGCTGGCGTGCCCGGCGGGAAAGGCGTAGGTGTCCATGGTCAGGTAGTCCAACAAGCCAGGGTTGATGTCGTACGGACCCTTCCGCTTGGCCAGCTTCTGCAAACCTGCCACAATCATGATGTCCAGCAGCAGGGCTGCAAAAAGGGAGACAGAGAGGGAACGGTGAGAGACAGAAGCAGAGCTGAGGGAAATTTTCAAGGCAGAACATTAATGGTTTGTCATCGTGTTTAAATAAAAATTTGGGTTCGGTTCTGGCCAGACGCAGTGCAGCTGCAGTCCACGGTGCAGCTGCACACAACTTCTCCATCCTCAGGTCACCATCCAACTGTTGATTAACCCTCCCAGTTCACCCACAGAGGAGGCAAATACCACTGTCACCATCTGACAGAGGAGAACCCCAAACGGCAGAGGCGAGCGATCCACCTGGGGAGGAAGAGAGCAACTGGCAAAGCTAAAATTGAAACTCTTTTGGCCCTCAAACCACCACTCTGGGTGTTCTGTTGCTGCCTCCACCCTGTGCTTTAGAAACTTCGTGCAGCAAGGTCCCTGCCTGGGGCTCTGTGCCAGGGTGACCAGGCTGCAGTGAGCAGCCTGCTGGAGGAAAGGTGTCCCACAGCACTTTCTCCTCTTGTCCCTTGTCTTCTCCCAAGCCCACCACCTCCTCCTGCCCAGAGCAGCCAGGGGATCGCACTACGCTGACAGATTTCACTGAGAAAAGAGCATTAGGACCAGTGAGCCAAGGGGAAAGCCACGCAATAACGAAAAAAGGGCTTCTGTGTTAAAAACAGCACCACAGTGTGTTGGAGGGTGGGCGACATCCTCCTAGATATCCCACACCCATCCTTCTTCCTCTGCCAATGCATCAAACACTCACGAGTCATTTCTTGTTTCTGCTCACCTCTTGCTCCCTGTGACTTTCTCCCTGCAAGTCACCCCACACACCCCCTTCCCTGTGCAAATGCATTGAGGGTAAGACACCTCCCAGCCACAGCACACCCAGGCTTGTGATGGCACAGGCACCATCCCTGCAGCTGCAGCTCTCTCCACCAAACCACCTTTCTTCCCTAACAGCTTCAGGAGTGAAACCCATCAGCACTTGTCTACATCATCCTTCTCTTCAGCCCACCTGCTTCGTCCCAGCCGACAGGTACTGTCATTCCTACTTCCTAGCATCAATTTTATTTCTCTTTAATCCCCCATCTGCTTTTCCCCACCCCTCCTAATTAGTCAGAGTGCTGATTTCAGCTCCCCGCAGCAATGACAAGAACATATCTGTCATCACGAGCACAGCCTGCTCCCTCGGCAGGAATGCCAGGGGCCAGTTGTTTGGTTCCCAGGCCCTGGTAGAGACCATTCCTTGAGAGATGACAAGGTTTCAGGAGGATGGATGGGAGTGCGGTGGTGGTGGGGATGGGAAATGAGACGGCACATGGGAGGCAGCTCCTCCTGCCTGCTCAGCACCTGGCAGAAGCTGGGAAGTGAGGAACTGTCACGGCAGCTTTGCTCACCCACCTTCCCTGTGTGCCACCCCCAGCCCCCGGCACTGCTTTGGGAAGGGGCTGGTACTTATCCTGGCCAAACCCTCTCCTTACAGGAGACTGCTCTTCTCCCTCATCTGCAGGCCATCTTGCTTGGGAAATGGGACAGCAGGACCTCCCTGGACCTTCTGCCCAACAGGTCATGCCCTGGGGTCTCAGAGCTGTGGAAGGCAGATGGAGCAGAGGAAAAGATCTGAATACCAGCTCCTCCCTGGCATGGACAGTAGCAGGAATCCGGGCTAGACACAAGAAGCAGGAGGCTGACATGGAGGAAAGGTTCATGGGTGGCACCTGAACAAAGGCATTGAGGCTGCAGGTGGCAAGGAGGCTGGTCACAGCACTGGGGCTGTAGCACTAGCGATAGGTTTAGGAGGACAAGGACAACCAGGGATTGTGCAGATCCTGCTGGATGTGACCGGCAGACAGGGAGAGAGCAGGGGGAAGTCTGCAGCCCACCAGGACCCCAGCACTCAGCAGAGCAGTTTCTGCAATTTGCTGATTTCTTTTTTGACATGCTGGCCAGGGGGGAGAAAGGGACGGAGGGATTTCAGACACAGGCTGTGGAGCCCTGGAGCAGCCACTCACCCTGGCTCCCTGTTAAGGTCAAATGCTGTCAGCCCAGGCCTGGCTCACCATTACAGGGCTGCCCCGCTGCGCATGGCTCTGCTCAGGCTCGGCTTCCTAAATCACCCCCAGCCCACCCCGCTACCCCACCAAATGACCCTGCCGCAGCCCTGATCCAACAAAGTGCTTCAGGAGATGATTTTCAGAGCTCATTGGCTGCATTTCCCTCCAGTCCCATCTCACCCTGGATGAGAACTGTGTGAAACCAAAGCTCTGGGATGGTCTCTCGGGAACCCAGACTCATCAAATTCTTGGGAACCCAGAAGCATCGGAGAGATTATGCACCAGCGCTGCCAAGAGAAGACTCTGGCCCAAGCTGCTCCTGCTGAAGTCAGCACCCATTGCATTGCCACAGCTCCAGAAGGAGTCTGGGCACCTCAACAGATCCCAGTGTCTTCTCCATGGTGTTCAATAAATTCACCACCAAACCTGCCCATGGATCAGAGCATAAGTGCCATATGCTTTAGCAACGTGTGGTGTTCACCATTGCTCATCAGTATTTTGCACCAGCAATATTTTTTTATGGTCAAAGGTGATGTCAGGGCAACTCGAGGGATGCAGGCATGTGTGCATGGAGGTGTTCAGGGCATGGAGAACGAGCCAAAGAGCAGTTTTAATAATCCTTTCATTCAGAAGATGAATAAAATGGGCCTTCAGTACTGCTAGCTCTGATTTTCATCAAATGATGCACAGAAAGCAAAAAGCCTCGTTTGCCCACATTTCAAGATTGGAAAGCATGACAGCATTAAAACTGGGGGTTAATTTGCCGTTAAAAGAAAAAACCACCAAAGATCCCTCCGTCTGGTGCTTTTTCTGTCACTTCCCCTTGCACTTTCTGTTCCTTTTATGGAGATTTCTTTATCAAACAGCCCCAGCAGCCTGCCCTGCCCTGGTCCCCGAGGCATGGGGGTCCCATGGCCCTCTCCCAGTGCTGGGTCTCTGCTGTTCCCCTTCCCTCTCCTGCTCCTGCTGCTGCCGCCGGCGCTGGCAGGGTGAATCAGCAGGCAGTACTGCTGCCGACGGTGCTGCCAAGGGCCCATCCTTCAGGAACAGATACAGACAGTGCTGTTGCCCAGCAGCCCCATCCCCAGCCCTATTCCCTTGCAATCCCATGACCTACATACCCGCCTGGACCTCGGCTCACTTCCTTCCTACCCTTAATGCACATCAAACCCTCCCTCCTCAGGTGGGCACAGCATCAGGCACATAAGGGGTTAACTTTATCATGGGTCCCCTCGGTGCTCCATCTGCAGGTGGGTGTCTCTGCACTGGGGACTGTTCTTGCTGTTGAACCCAAAGCCCCTGAGCCTTGCACCTGCCACCTGCAAATCAGCATGGCCACCTTGGCTCCGTCCTTCCCTGGTCCCTCACACAGAGCCCTGCAAATCCTTCAGGCTGACCTGACTGGAGGCCGGAGAAACACAGCCCCAGGGGAGCCCGTGGAAGGGAGCCTGCAGCTGATGCACCAGCCTGCACTGGCTGCTCTCTGGGGACCCTCGGGGCTGTCACAAGCACAGCAGAGATGGCAGAGTGCCACCTGACTGAGGGTGAGATGAGAAGAGCAAGAAATTTTAATTTGAAGCATTTTTTTTCATCATGCCGTTCCCCCAGAGTCAGGTAGCACTGGATTTAAACCAGAGGCAGCACTGGATGTAAAATCCAGGTAGAGGTGTATATACAAGCAAAGGAAGGATTAGCTCTTGCCCATTTTTGCTTCTTTCACATTTTTCTGAAAAAGATCAGGAATTTCCTTGTTGACCTGGTGTTAAGTGAAAGAATCCTTCAGATTTCCAATGCAAAACCATCCAATCCCCAAATCCTACATTAACATCTAAAACTTCCCTAAAACACAAAAACAAAGAGCAAGTCTTTTCTTGCCTGTGACAATTTTAGCATCAGAGATCACCTTGGTATTGTAAAAACCAACATCTGGCATCGGATGCACAGTAAATGAGCTGAAAGTGAGCCCCCTCGGCAGGCATTTAATATCTATTAATAAGGAAAGGAAAACAATTATCTGCCTTGCTCCTACCACCAAATGTTAGGAGCCCATTAGGAGCGGAGAGGTGAGAAGAGAGGAGCCCTGTGCAGGCAGGGCACAAGGACAAACCTGAACCATCGTCAGCAGAACCAAACCAAACTCCAAAGTTTGTATTTAAGAGAAATTGAAATAGTTGGATGTCCCCCACCACCATAAGGTCCTTTCTGTCCCCGAGGTGCCACCTCTGCTGCCATCCCTTATGGCTGGAAGAGGCTGTGGATGGTGTGAGCACTCTTGGGGACATCGTCTGCTCCAGGCTGGAGCCAGGCAGCGTCTCCAGGGACAGATTCCAGCTGGGATGTTTACATATAAACAAGTTATCAAAACCACAGCTGAAAAACAACCTGGGTGCAGTGTTGGGGGCAGGGGGGGAGGAAAAGAGGAGAAAGCCAAAAAAAGCCCTTGGCCTCATCTGCTCCTGCAGCCAAGATCCACATGACTTCACACACATGGGGCTGCTTGGATGAGACAAGGCGGCTCTCCAGAGCCCAGCCTGTGAGGTCGGGATCAGAAACAGTCACAAGCTGGACTCAGCCTTCCAGAACTGCAGCTGAGCACATGGGGAGAGGAAAACAGGGAGGAAAATACCCAGGAATTAAGAGAGAACCCATCTCATGAACTCAGGAGGCTCCCAGTGTGGGAGCAGATGTGCCTCAGACAAGATGTGCACAGAGCAGAGCCAAGCTGGTGACAACTCATGGCCTGGGCTTCAAACCCACCGTGCTGGAGGTGGCATGTGCTCCCTACTGCAGCTGCTGAGGCCACGTGTAGGGCCAAGACTGGCTTTGAAGGTGCTGTATTGCCCAGATTACCCACCCTCACTCAGGAGCGAACTCTGGACAAATGCCACCATTCCCAGGAAACAGTTTCTTTAGCTCCATAGTTAGAACTTGTAAATTTCCCCCCATTTTTCTTTTTACTTATATGCCCCCTCCTACTCCTTCTGAACTTCCCAAATCTCCCACAGGCATTAGGCTCCCTGACCTGGTAAATGAGCTGTTTGAAGCCTTATCTCATTGACATTAATAAAAGAAGAATCTTCACCCTCTCTCCAGTGGAGTCAGCGGCAGCTGGAAGAGGTCCACTCCTCTGGAAATGAACCCCGCCATTTCATTTTGTCCCCCAAATGTGGCACTATTGGGTGTAAGAGCTGACAAAAAGCACAGATGGCATGACACATTGAAGAGCCAATGAATCAGGCATTGTGGCGTTTGGTGGGGGGGTTATTTTTTGGCTGAACAAGCAGCAGTGTGGGGTAAGTGGTCATGGGGAGGTGAAAAAATGGTGGAAAGCAGAATTGTGCAATTAATTAAAATTAAAACCCACAACAACTAAAAATAGATTTCCTATATTCTAGATGATTAGAAGCAGCCCTGAGTGCAAACACAGGCTGCCTGGAGTTCCCCCCTTGGAAACACTGTGCCCTGGGAGCTGGGAAATTTGTACTCAGCATCAAATACTGAGTGTGGCTGCTTCACTGGCGGTCTGCACAGGCTGGGATGAGATGCAGGCAAGAGGGGGAGCACAGTGAAAAGGACTTATGCCACTGGGGAGAAGGAGCTGAGCAGTACCAGGATGGCTCATCTGCCTCCCAGAAGGGCTCTGACAGCTTGAAATGCCCCCGTACCCCATGGCAGCAGCACAGGTACCATCAGCACAGCCCAGAATCACATGCACCAGCACCAACAGCACTGTATGGGATGAGGTGGAGGAAGAAAAGTGCCTTGGGCTGAGGACCAGCAGCATGGCCTAGCCCACAAAGGCTGGGCTCCTTGCTCGGCCTCAGTGTTGTTTCGGCTTGGATCTACACCCTACTGCTTTCAAAGAGGCAAACTGGCAAAAAAAAAAAAAAAAAAAAGTCTGATTCAGTGATGCTCAGAGGCTCTCCAACCACCACTCACAGTGTGGACCCAGATCAGGTACATCTGCCAGCATCCATGTAGAGGTGGAATTGGTTCTCTGCTCCAGGTTAAAACATGGAGGTTTCCTCAAAGCGGAGAAAAAAAGGAGAGTTCATCTGACCCCCCTTTCCCACCCCATCCTCCACCAATCCTGACCCGGAGCAGGAGACCCGACAGGCTCTCCCTGCCTGCTGCTCTTCCCAACAACTCACCTCATCCCCCCACCTTCCTCTTCCCAACCACTGCTCCTGTCAAGGCGTGTTAGAGGCAAACACACTCACCCATTTCCTGGGATCTCCCTTCGGGCCAGAGCCCGGCTCAGCTTCTCCAGCTCTGCCTGAGTGAAACAGCTACTGTCCCCTCTGAGCTGCAGGCAGGGGCAATGGGAAGTTGTTCCCAGAGTGACAGACATAAGGATGACTCATTTCCCATGTTTATTCCCCCTCTTCCCATTCAACAACCCTCGCACTTCTTTTCTCTTTCGCTCTGCATTCAGGCTCGGGAACGTTTCGCTGTTTGCTCTGCGAGGGTTGGATTCCAGCTCGCTGCACGCTCCCCAAGGGCTGCACACTGATGCCTGCAGGGCTCGCAGCATCCCCAGCAGCCTGCCAGGACCTAAGCAAATCGGTGCTGCCTGGTCCCGAGGGGCTGATCAGACCCTGGGTCTGATGGAGACATTGTGCAGGTCCCTGGAAATACTCCCGTGCCTGCTCCAGCCACAGTCAGAGGAATCCCAGCCTGTCACTGAGCGTCCTTTATGCAAAGGGACACTGCAGGCTCGCCAGCCTGCCCTGCAGTGAGCAAGATGCATTCCTGTAGAGGAAGCAGGCAGGAAGGGGGGCAGGGAAGCCGGGAGAGCTGGGCATTGCTGGCTGTTCAGAGATGCCTGAGCTCATCAGCTGTGAAGGGATGAAGGCTGAGCACGGCACCCACCAAAGGGCCACGGACTTCAACTGCTGTATCTGGGCAGAACAGAGGCAGATTAGCAGCCTGGAGTGATGAAGAGGAATGCTGAAGAGGACCTGCGTCTAAATGCTGGATACAGGGAGTGGGCATCTGCGTTGTTCCCGCTGCCTGGCACCCTCCATGAGTCACTCATGTTGGGTTATTTGGCATTTAAATGTTTCCACCTCACTGGGCAGACGTGCTGCTGGCTCAGTGAGACCTCGGTGGGCACTGGCAGGGCAGGGAGGGGAGTGGGACAGCGGCTGAGCCCCCTCCATGTGCCAGGTTGTCCAAGGAGGGATGGTTCCGCAGGGCACCAGCTCCCGAGCTGCTCTCCCCTTCCCTGACGGAGTGTCCTCTGCCCTGACTGGCTCAGAAAATCCCTGCTCTCACAGTGGAAGAATGAAAGGGAAGAAAACAGACACATTTGGCCCCAAACCATCTCTGGGGCTCTGGGCTGAGCAAACTCTGCTGCA
The DNA here is from genome assembly GCF_017639235.1 of Corvus kubaryi. Classification (NCBI taxonomy): domain Eukaryota; kingdom Metazoa; phylum Chordata; class Aves; order Passeriformes; family Corvidae; genus Corvus; species Corvus kubaryi. Next base: position 178,455 of record NW_024581569.1, read on the forward strand.
TACAGACTGATCCATCTGCCGTGCAGCTCCCTGGCCTCTCTGCTGGGTCTGGGCTTCCCCGAGGCTCGACAGGATCAGCTCATCTCACTGCCTGGGCATTTCATCTGCCTGGTGACCTTTACCAGCAACGGGCTGTACTGTCAGGGTTTTCATCACACAGCCTCCAAAGAGAAGCACGACAATACCTGAAGCACATCCATACTGTCAGAACAGGGTCAGTGGGGTCTCGAGGGGCTTGGTGAAGGCATTTCTTGCTCTCTTTCCTTCCTAATCCACCAATTTCTGGTCTTGCTTGGAAGCTGCCAGGGTGGGACCACAGAGTTCTGACCATATATATGTATTTACAATCTTCTTTTTTAGGGGGTCTGCAGGGGACTATGCTTCAGAAGATCATGGCTTGGTTCCTGGTCAGAGTGAAGCTATGTCAGTACTCAGAAAGAAGGCTGGACAGAGCAAGAACTTCCTCCTTGCTGACATCCAGGAGTGGAGAGGCGGTCCTGGGCTCCCTCCTTTCCTCCTCCTGTGGCATTCCATCCCCAGCCTGACACACTACTCGATGATACATCCATGCCCCGAGGCACTGCTTTACTTAATGGGATAAATGCTTAGTGACAGCACCAAAGAGCCATCCTGCCCCTCCAAGCGGGATGCAGAGCCAGCTGGAGATGGCTGGGCACTGGGACCAGTGTCACTGAGACTGCAAGCAAAGAGAAGACAAGGGCTTTCTCTTCTCCTAGTCTGGATACCTATTCCAGAGAGCCATGAGCACAGCAGAACCAGTTACTGGTACTTCAAACCAAGCACAAATACAATTCTATGTGCAAGCAGATACCTCCCAACAGCAAAGGCACCCAGTTGGACCGAAAATAACTAAACACAGTGGTGGTTTGGCTCACAACACAAAAGATGGACTTTACTGGAGTGACCACTGTGGGTGGGTTACCATATTCCATCCCCAGTGACCATATTCCAACCCCACCGCAGTGAGAAGGTGCCTGGATCTGCAAAGACCATCAGTTTAACGAGATCAATCTGTTTAGCTTAATAAATAGGAGGTGAAGAAATTACTTGAGCACTATCCAAAATACTGAAAGGCGGAAGAGATGTTGGCTGAAAGAGCTGTTCAGCTGGAGAGAGAAGGGTATGGAGACACAATGAAGGGAAGAATCCAACTAAAAGCACTTGTGAGAATCCCTACCACTGCAGTAATACAGAAATGGCTCTGACAACTTCACCCTCACTTGTAACTGGACATCAGATTGAGTGTTTGGGTTTTTTCCCTTAACAAATTGAACAGGAATAAATTAAGGGATGTGCTACAGCCTGTATTTTGCCGTGGGTTAGATCGATGATCCAAATGTTCTTTGCTGGCTTTGCAGTCAATGAATCACTAAATTTGGATTCACATCTTCACCAGATGGATCAGAATCAGAAACCGAGGTACCACTGGCCCCAGGGTTTAATGGAGTTTATGTCTGGTTCTGAAGCAGATCTGGGCATTTTACTGAAAGTTTTATAACTGCTTTCCCCCTGCAAGCCCAATTGCAAGGTTCAAATTACTTTCTAAGCACCTCAGTTTTCATGAAACCCTTGTGATTGCAGAGAAAAGCTTGAATGGTCCTAAAAGTTCCAACACTGGCAGACAAATAAAATGAACTTTATAACCTGAGGATTTCCTGAGTTGTGATGTTCTCAATTTAGCCAAAGGGGTGTGGACCTTCTCCCTGACTTTTGCTCAGCCAGGGCTGGTGATGCTGAGACAGTCTTCCTGAAAGCATATCCTGGCAGAGATTTTCACAGTGGGCACACATATCTGGTTTCTTTCATCTTTTCAGTAACAGGCTGTGTGTGCTTCTCTGGCTGTTTGGCATTTGCTGGAAAAGATTACTGCGAGAAGGGGAATCAATAAATTCCATCACAGATGATAAACATGGAGGGAAAACATTGCTTGGGGTTGCTAATCAACATCTGCAGTGGGGATGGATGGAGCAGCCCAGGGTCAGACCCCTTCACCCGGAATGCTCCCACATGTGTTGGCAAAGCCCCCGTCAAGAGCTCCTCCTCCATCTGCAGTGGTGCTTCTGCCAGGTTCCCAGTCCCATTTCAGCAGTCTCCTGTCTCCTCGCCTTGGAAGCCTGATTGCAAATCCTAAACAAGTGCTCTATGATGGGCTGGCTCCCTGCCCAGAGACTGCATCAGAAATTCTGCTTGATGTATCAAACCCTCAGCAAGCAGGGGGAAGGGAGGAGAGCCCGGGGAGGTACGGAAGGGGTGCCACAGACAACCCCAACTTCCCGGCTTCCCTCTTCCAGCAGGGAAGCACCAGGAGGTTCCCTTCCCTTTGACCTGTGCCTGTCCAGGAGGGCTTTTCACCACATCCCAGTGGATTTGAACCACAGGAAAGCAGCAGCAAGAGGGACCAAGGATGCCAGATGCAGCAGTGGTGCCATGACCTTCCTGTCTATACAAGACCCCACTTTTCCTGGGACCTGTTGAGGTCCACCAGCCCCAGGCTCCCAGCCAGGCTCCTTCTCCACCAGCAGTGCAGGTATCATGGCAGCAGCTACTCAGATACTCAGAGTTCCTGACTGCAATCTTAAATATCAGCCCAAGGCCACTCTCACAGCAGAGATCTGCTCTGTGGGGTGACACAAGTCCTGCTGCAGGAGCTCTCACAAGAGAGGCTGAGGGCACCTTGGGCAGTCCCACCAGTCAGTGCTGTCTTTTCAGACGGAGCAGTGGAGCTCTTTGGAGGCTGCCAGACCTATGGAACTGGTCCTTCACACCAATTAACTATTTCCTTTCTTGGCAGGGGGAGAGGAGGGGTGGGAGTAGTGTGTCTAGGCAAGGATGCAAGACTCCAGAACCCCCAACTTGTCCCTGGGCACCGCGTTGGAGCTCAGGAGACCTGGAGATGTGGGTAGTGATGCAGGGCTGAGCTCTCCCAGCCACCACCCAATAAAGTTAGAACATGACCCCGAGGTGCCTTTGCATTTGGCCTCCTCATACAGCAACAGAAAGGTGAGAAAACTTTCCTTGTTTTTAGGCCAAAAGGGGCATTAGCTCTTTGCAAGGATCTCAAATATTTTGGAGTCAAAGAGGTCGGTGTTCAGACTCCAGCCCTGTCAGAGGCTCTTGGGTCAAGAGACACCTGGAAACTGTGCTGGCCCCTGTTAGTCACCTACTATTTCATCCTCGTGCCCTTTTAAATGGATCTTCTCTTCCCAGCGAGGGGCTGACCCCGCGCACCGAGGAGCCCCGGGAAGAACTGCTGACGTTGGCGGGCTCTGCATCACGCTGGTGCTATTCTGGCTTCTTCCCTGCCACGGCCTCCCGCCATGAGATGCCACAGCACGAGGACAGTCTTCTCCAAAGGCACAGGGGAGAACAGCTACCACTGTGCCTTTCAAGCCAGTCCAGCTCAGTCTTCACCCTCTCTGAAGGATGAATTTGTGAAAAAAACCCAAAACCTGAGGCCACGTTGCTGAGCTGTATCACATCACAGTCAGCCCCTGCAGACAGGATGTCCCTTTCCTGTGGTGCCTGTGAAATAAAAGTGTCCCTCCTGCCCCTCAAAACGCTCCCTGAGAAGGAAGTGTCTAAATCCAATGTTTTCAATTTCTCCCACCAACCAAAAGTGGAATTGCTGAGTTTTTAGGGAGGGTGAAATGCCAGAGTGGGTCACAGCCAGAGGAGAGGGTAATTAGTCACAAGGAAAAATAGACTAACTGGACCCTGTGCCAAAGGCAGAAGAGCAAGAAGAGCAAGGTCCTCAGGTATACATGGCCAGGGCAGGTTGGGGCCAGGATCTAAGGTAAGTTAGAGGGACATCAGGGTGGGATGGGCCCTGCACAATGGAGAAGCCAAACCCTTCAACACATCCCAATCTCCAGAACCAGGGACACTGACCACCACCATGCAAGGAATGACTAGCAGGAGAGCCAGAGGCATCCCAGCCTGCCTATGCAGCCTCTGGGTCAAATTAGCACACGGAAATGGGGACAGCAGCAAGAAGGGTACCCAAGGGAAGGAGGATGTGAGAGAGAACTGCAGCAGGGAAGGTGACAGGACTCCATCACGTGGAGCCAGGGTCTGGTCAAGAAGGTGGCAAGGGGATGGAAATAACATCCTCAGGAATTGATCCAGATATCAAAGACTAATATCTTTATGTTTTCCTCACCTATCAAACACCAAGGCAGATGACCACAGATTAAATAAAAGACATCACTGCTGGTATCCACCCTCCCACCACGGACACTCCCTTGGTCTGACTGGACAACCCTGCCCCATGCAGGACCAGAGGCCTGTCCCTGCTCCATGGGTGTCCCCACCTACCACCATTACTCCATCCCTCTTAGACAACTTCTTGTGACATCCACCACCCACAGTACCTGGGACTAAGAGGGCCAATAAGTGCAACATTTACCCTAAAGGTCCCTCCCTGCTTCCCAACCACATCTGATGCTGGGAACAGCCAGAGGAGGAGTCCCAGTGCTGCTGTCCATTGTGACCAGGGCTGGGCTTTCCCGGCAGGGAGGGAGGTTTGCCACTCACCTAGCAGCAGGTTCATGAGGACCTCTTGGCCTGCCAGTGTGCTGCTCTTCACCAGGCAGATGAGCGTACCCGCAATCCAGGGGATCCCGTGCCCCGTTATCCCCAGGAGGTTGATCATGGAGCGGGCACCTCCCCAGGAGGAGGCTCTGTTGGCACACACTCCCAGCCTCTTGGACATGCAGATATCGATGGCCAGCAGCGAGTTGAAGGCGATTCCCTTGAAGGAGGGGTTGAGCTGCATGCAATCCTCCTCGGGCAGCTGCTGCGACTGCCTCCGCTCCTTGGGGTTGGTGTTCTGGGCACCGGCTGCCCCGGCCTGGCCGCTCTGCTTCCTGCTGGAGCTCCTGTTCTCCTGGTTCCCCTTCAAGGGCTGATTCAGGGAGAGGAACTCAGCCCTGTTGAGGACATTGTTCCTGTCTCTGGCCCTGGACCGTGGCTGGGATGCTGGCATTGCAGTCTCTCTAACGCAACCTGCTTTGCAAATACCGGGAAGGAGAGAAATCCCTCTTCTCCCTGCAGAAAGCTTCCCCCACTCCCACCCTCACAAGCTGTGAATTTGGGAAGCTACAAAGGTTCCCCTCTGTTGCAGTTGCCCCCAGCACAGACTGCAGCTGTTAAATATAGAGTAAGGAATGCACATGGCTGTTTACTTCATGGGCCTAGCAAGCTTGGAAGGAAAATTAATGCCAGGCTTGGCAGCCACTCCAGTGCCAGGGAAAAAGGTTGGACAGCCAATAGATATGAAGAAGAGGAGGGAAAAACATTGTGCCAAAGGTTGGTTGCTTCTGGCCTGGTCTATTTAAATCTTCCAATTGCTTATTCCCCTGGGCTGCAAGGGAAACTGGGAAACGTAGTTCTTTTTGTGCTGCAATTCACATTTCAGTACCAGAGCCAGAGCTGGGGATGATGACATCCCCCTCCCCAGGGCACCTCGTGGGGGGCTGTGCTGCCTGGCTTTGCAGCACCAAGACCAGGTGTTGCTCAGGAGCTTCCCCTCAAGGGGCTCTCCCCCAAATCTTCCTGATTAATCTGTCCTGCAACTTCTGCCCCCCTGCCTGGGCACCCTAAATACCCCCTCCCATCCTGCCATGGATACCTTTCAAGCACCTCTAACCCCACCCTCCCTCCCCGCTCAGGATGCGCCCCTGGAGCGCCTTCCATCACTCACCCCGTTCCTGGACGCAGGAGAAGCATCACCTGCCTCCTGATTACACGCGAAGGAGCCGCTAATGAATTCCCGTCCTGCTGCCCGCGGCGCTGCCCGTGGCCTCGATACCGCGCGTGTCCGTACAGTGTCCGTGCTGTGTCCGTGCCGTGTCCGTGCAGTGTCCGTGCAGTGTCCCTGCCGTGTCCGTACAGTGTCCGTGCTGTGTCCGTGCCGTGTCCGTGCAGTGTCCCTGCCGTGTCCGTGCCGTGTTCCTGCCGTGTCCGTGCAGTGTCCCTGCCGTGTCCGTGCTGTGTCCGTGCAGTGTCCGTGCAGTGTCCGTGCCGTGTTCCTGCCGTGTCCGTGCCGTGTCCGTGCCGTGTCCGTGCAGCGTCCCTGCCGTGTCCGTGCAGTGTCCCTGCCGTGTCCCTGCCGTGTCCCTGCCGTGTCCCTGCCGTGTCCGTGCAGAGTCCGTGCCGTGTTCCTGCCCTGTCCCTGCCGTGTCCGTGCCGTGTCCCTGCCGTGTCCGTGCAGTGTCCGTGCAGTGTCCCTGCCGTGTCCCTGCCGTGTCCGTGCCGTGTCCCTGCCGTGTCCCAGCACCGCGCAGCCCGTGCTAACGCAGGTGACACCGGCGCCTGTGTCCCCCGACAGCAGCACGGGCACTGTGCAGCGTGGGCATCGCGGCACGGGGAGGAGGAAGGCTGCGCCAGGCCCCAAGGAGGACAGGGAATACCTGCTGTCCCTCCTGCCACACACCCTGTGCTCCATCGTTGTCAGCCTCCCACCTCCCCGCCGCAGCTGGGGCGAACCCCCCCTGAGACGTCTCCCAGCGCTGAGCAGCCCCTGGGAACATCCCATCGGAGCCTGCAGCTCCAGTTCACAGGTCTAAATAATCATGCTACAGTCCTTGAACCGCAGCTGTGTGGATCTGAGCCTCCAGCACCTCTGGGAGAGACCATCCATCTCGGCTCTTCCTGCTTGAAGGGTGACAGCCCAGCTGCAGCAACCTCTGAGCTAGGTCACCTGCACTGCCATCACCTTCCCTGGACAATGAGCTCTCCACACCACCCACGGATCCCAGGAACACGATTATTCCTATGCAAATAGGCTGGAAATCCCCCGTGGATGGAGAATTGGAGAAGAGGGATATTACAGTGAGGAGCAGAACAGCCACGTCTCTTGGAGCCAGTGACATTTGCCTACACAACTGTCCAGTTTACAGAGGTCAGTGGTAGTACAGGTAACCCTGGGAACAGGGCGCCCACGTGTCTTTAAAGGTCTTATCTGAAATGCACTGGGGAGTTTAAGTGCTAAATGGAAGGTGATTCTTTGGCTTCCAAAGATAATAACAAAATTTTTACATCTTCTTTGCACTTTTATACGTAGCTCTCCAAAGTTCTCTCAGAGAACTGTGCATCCGGGCTGTGCCCATCTGACTGACAAACCATCCAGGTGACAGCAGTGCTTGGACAAGCATCTGAGATCCTGAGGAGCCCTTGCTCCTGGGCTTTGTTCATATTTTCCTCTCTCCAGGGAAAATAATATACATCAATTTATTTCTGATTCATACCCTCCAAGAACTTATCCCTAGTCAAGGGAGGTGATTCTGCCTTTCTGCTCTGCTCTGGCGAGACCCCACCTGGAGCACTGCATCCAGCTCTGGGATCCCCAGCACAGGGGAGACATGGACCTGTTGGAGCAAGTCCACAGGAGGCCATGGAGATGCTCCAAGGGCTGGAGCCCCTCTGCTCTGGAGCCAGGCTGGGAGAGCTGGGGGTGTTCACCTGGAGAAGAGAAGGCTCCCGGGAGACCTCAGAGCCCCTTCCAGTGCCTAAAGGGGCTCCAGGAGAGCTGGAAATGGAGTGACAGGACAAGGGGGAATAGCTTCACACTGACAGAGAGCAGGATTAGATGGGATGTTGGAAAGACATTTTGTACAATGAGGGTGGGGGGGCCCTGGCAAAGGGTGCCCAGAGAAGCTGTGGCTGCCCCATCCCTGGAAGTGTCCAAGAACATGTTGGAGAGGGCTTGGAGCAACCTGGGATAGTGGAAGGTGTTCCTGCCAATGACAGGGTGTTGGAATAAGTGACCTTTAAAGGTCCCTTCCAACCCAGACCATGTGATTCTATGATCCCAGCTGGAGGAAGAGCTCGTTCCCTTCTCAGGCACCCTTACCCAGCCCATAAAACACAACTCTCCCGGCTCAGGTACCACATGGGGCTGTGGCAACCCTGGGGTTGCACAGGAGCTGCCACATCACCAACACCCACCAGCTCCTGCTTGATCCCCGTCTGCACAGCCACATTCTCACGCTATCGGGGCAGTCAGCACCCCATCCCTATCCGCCTGCCTTCATCCCACTGCTCGGCTGCCAGGCGTGTGGAAAACCTCAGCCTACTTGACATCAGCCAGGGGGAGAACTGTCACCACTGCACCACTTGGCTGTAGCCATCACCTCCCCAGTGGGTGGCCTCCTGGGTTTTCCCACTCTGTGCAAGGCTGCTGCTCTGTGGGGCTCTGCAAATATCAGTGGGCAGAGGGATGAGGGCACTGGTGGCCAGGACCCCACAGCAACAGGGAGACCCCTGCCCAGTCTGGTGCTGGGGTTGCTGAGCTACAACTTAACATGTTCCTCAGGAGCTGTCATGGGTTAAAAAATACCTTGAAAGCCCTGGGAGTGAATTTAATCTGGTGCCTGTCTCTTCTGCTAACACTGATATGAGGGAATTTCTCTGCCCCAGCCTCCCCATGAGACTCCAGCCTTGCACTCCAGCAGGAGTCCCGAGCAGGAAGGGGCTGGAGGAGGAAGGGCAGCGTGGGACGGATGCAGTGCCAGCAAAACGCCTGTCAGTGGTGGAGTGGAAAAGGAAAACTGTCTGGTCTCTCCTGCAGCCAGATGGGCTGTCACTGACAGTCCCAGCTGGAGAAGCTGAGCTCGGAGGGAAAAATCCCTGATTGCACTGGGGCCATGACGAGCCCCATCCTGCAAAACAGCCACTAACCCAGGGGTTTATAAATATCCCTGTAGACAGGCTCCCTGCTCCGGTGGGGCTATTCCAGTCCTGACACATGATCCATAGGGGCCATCGGGCACCTGGGAGAACGCCCAGACAGACAAATCCGGCATGCTCTCTGTGCCCAGTCTGCTCAGCCCTGGCTGTGCTCCCCGCTGTCCTGCCCACCCCGCCTGCAGGGCTGCTGGCCACAATTCCCTGCACAGCCCTGGCCACACGCGGTGTCAGTGGCCAGCATGGCCAGGCAAACCGCGCTGGAATGTGGGTGGGACAGGAGTGACAGCCCCATCCCCTTTCTCTGCAATTCACTGGCAGTGTTGGTGCATCCCAGCCTCTGGCAGCAGCTGGCCGAGAAGCAGCACTTGCAACCAAAGTGTATCCAGCAAACCTGCAGAGTTCCTGGGTGGGATTCTTCTAGGGACAAAAAAGAAAGCTTGGCCAAAATAAAATATAATATCCTGCAGTATTTACAGCATGCAGTCTCTGGTGGGCTAGTGAGGGGAGAGCCTGTCCTTTATAAACCTGGAAAACATGCTGGAAAGACACGGAGGCACAGTGCAGGCCGTGATGCCAGGGGGAGTGGCTGCAGGAATGGAGCATGGCCGGGCTACAAGGAGACACGGTCAGGTTCATCAAATGAGCAGCAGAAGGAAACACAACTCACAGCATCACCAGCCACTCCTAATTCTTATTTATCACAGCCTGGCCTCGCATATCCAGCAATGCCATCAGAGAGAACCACGAGCTCAGGCACAGGAGCCCTTCTGCACATGGCCTAAAGCAGCCGCTCTGGGGTGGGATGTGCTAATGCTTTAATCACTCACAGCAGCGGGATGGAAACGGGCATGACCAAAACCCAACGAAAACTCCAGCTGAAGATGAAAAGCTGATTTAATTAGAATGAGATAATGCAATTTCCTAGTTGACCAGAGCACCAGAGACAGCCAAGTTGAAGCAAGACCTGGCTGAAGCTTCAGTGAAACTAGAGTCGCAGAATATGCAGTTTCACCAGACTCATGATGCTCTGGGAAACTGTGACAAGCTTGTTTGAAAAGTGTGAAAGAGTCTTGGAAATGTCAAAGGATTTCAGCACCTTCTGGAGGCTGCTGGATATTTCATTTGGAAGATGCTAATTTCAGTCTTCCTTGTACTACATGATAGTAAGTGGCTTGTAACTTGAGCACGTTCTTAGTGTTTCTCTGTCACAGGACTAGTGTCTAACTTGTGCCTTTCACAGCAACTGGGAAGTTTAAAATAAATACTTTTCAATGCTTTGAGAAACACACAAGGAGGAAAAACATGACAATATACGGTGGTTTTTCTACCTGCTGTGGGTGGAAAGGAGCAAATCTGCCTCCCCTCCTCCTGTGACATTCACTTGTTAGGATCTCCTGGCAGCTCCGGTCTGTCCTACCTGCTAAGGGCTAATCCAGCCTGCTGAGAGTGCCAGGTGGGAAGGACTAAAAGACATTTACAGCAGCTCTGCGCTGCTGTGCCACACCACAAGCAGCACCAGCAAAGAGATTTTTACCTCTCATTTCCCCAAGTTTCCCATTTAGAAACAAGTGACAGAGGACACACCCACCGAATGCCCAATGTCCATCAGCTATTGCTGAAAAGCCAAACAATTTCACCTCACCTGGTGCTCAGATCCTCAGCCAGCTGAGGACCAGCAGGCAGCATTACTCCTAAAACTGCCTGTAATAGAAGTTTACAACTTTCCCACAGGCCACTGCTGCCTCAGACGCTTCTCACTCCCTGCTCCAGCTACTCCTCAGTCCCACTGCTGCTATGGAGAGCTTTACATTATTCGTTGCTGGAATCACATCCAACCTGGGGCTACAGGTTCTGCAAATAAGGAGACCATCCCCTCTGGTGCCCTTTGGTTGGTACCAAATCTACCCAGCAGGCTCCAGCCGGGAGAGGAAAATCTTAATCCGAAACCCCAAGAAAAAACACATTGCAGCTAAATTAAAAAATAATAATAATATGGGGAGGGTATACCCTGGTATATCCTTAAATGGAGATCGGAAGA